>NW_013952712.1:618445-622406 GCF_001266775.1 Austrofundulus limnaeus | reverse complement strand
TATATATATATATACTGTATATATCAAGCTTTGTTTAATACTCAAGTAACTAGAATTGACAATCTTGAAGTTTGTTTTCAAAGATTACATCAACAACAAGTTACTGAGACAGCACTGGATAAATTAAACAGTTGTTTTTCTGCCATAGATCTTAAGTTGGCAGCTCTCCTTCCATCTCAACCAGCTCCTACTCCTGCACCTACCACGTCAACAGCTCCAACCAGAGAGCCAGAATTTTGTCCTGCTGACCTGTTTGATGGTGATGTAGACAAGTGGGGAGAATTTTTGTTATAGTGCCGACTTGCTTTTATGAGATCCCCTTCTCTATTTCCTGATCATTCCTCCAAAGTGATCTTTATAGTAAATGCATTAAAATGAAGAGCGCTCAAATGGGCTCACACTTTTTTGGAGTCACATTCTCAGGCAACCTTAACATTTCTATGTTTCCTTCATGAATTCAGACGCGTCTTTGATCACCCCCTCCAACAGGAGGCAGCTTCCAAACAACTGGTTTCCTTGCGCCAAGGAAAGAGGTCTTTGGCGGACTACTCGGTTGACTTCCGGATCACGGCGGAACAGGCTGGCTGGGACGACTTGGCGCTTAAAGGTATCTTTGTAAATTCACTTTCCGATTCCATTAAGGATCAGCTGGCTACTAGAGACGAGCCTGATTCATTGAATGGACTTATTAACCTCGCCATTAAGATTGACAACAGGCTTCGTGAACGCAAGAAAGACAAGGACTACGTTTCCCAGCAGCCCTGGACTTCCAGGTTTTCCTTCRCCTCCTCCCTACAGTCAGCTGAAACAACTACACCTGAACCCGATGTGGAACCGATGCAGCTGGGCAGGACTCGTTTGTCTTCAGAGGAGAGACAAAGGCGTGTGGAGCAGAACGCTTGTTTCTACTGTGGAGGAAAGGACCATCTGGTTGCCAAATGCTCTGCGCTAAAAGGCAGGACCCATCATTAAACCAGGGGATTATGGTGGGTCATTCTGTGTCATCCCCTAACACCCTTTTCTCTTTACATGCCACTATTATTGTTAAACAAGAGAAGTTGTCGATCCACACCCTCGTGGATTCGGGGGCGGAACAGAATTTAATTTCTTCAGACATTGTTGAACAACTTAACATTCCCTCAGAGGAATTAAGCTCCCCTCTACCTGTTACAAGGATTACTGGACAGAGTCTCACCAAGATCACTCACTGTGTCTCCAGTCTTCTGCTCATTGTCTCAGGTAATCACCGTGAATTGGGTGAGTTTTTCGTTATCCAGTCTTCTGTTTCTCAACTGATCCTAGGTTTTACTTGGTTAAAGAAACATAATTCTCGATTAAACTGGTCCAAGAACAGAATCGATCGTTGGAGTGATTTTTGTTTAGACAATTGCCTTAAGTCTGCTATACCTTTGGTGGACATTAAGAAGAGTCCTCCCGAGAGGGTTGATTTATCTAAAGTTCCGCAGGAGTATCATGATCTGGCGCCTGTTTTTAGTAAATCTAAAGCGCTCTCTCTTCCTCCTCACAGACCCTATGACTGCGCCATAGAGTTGCTTCCAGGGGCGCCTTTACTTTCCAGCCGGTTGTACAACCTGTCTGGACCAGATAGAGTGTCCATGAAGTCTTACATCAAGGAATCATTAGCTTCAGGCATTATTCGTCCCTCCACGTCGCCCATGGGTACTGTTTTTTGTAGCTAAGGACAAGCCCCTACATCCTTGTATTGATTTCCGTGGACTCAATCAAATCACAATAAAAACAAGTATCCTCTGCCCCTCATTGATTCAGCCCATCAAGAGCTCCATTCCGCGGCCATTTTCTCAAAACTCGACCTACGTAGTGCTTACCACTTGGTGAGAATAAAAGTAGGGGACGAGTGGAAGACCGCRTTTAAAACACATTTGGGGCATTTTGAGTCATGCCTTTTGGTCTGACTAATGCCCCTGCGGTTTTCCAGTCATTAATCAATGATGTTCTAAGGGATTTTTTAAATGATTTTGTGTTTGTATATCTGGATGACATACTCATTCACTCCCAAGACCTGAACCAGCATCATCATCATGTCCGTGTGGTCCTCCAACGTCTCTATGAAAACAAACTCTTCATAAAGGCTAAGAAGTGTGAGTTTCACGTCACATCCGTTTCATTTTTGGGAAGGGTTTTTTCTAGACGGATCCAGAAAAAATAAAGGCAGTGACAGAGTGCCCAGTTCCCCAGAACCGACGACAGCTACAGAGATTTTTGGGCTTGCCAATTTCTATTGTCGGTTCATCAAAAACTACAGTCGGGTGACAGGCCCTCTCACTCAACTCTAATGCTACGTTCACACTTCTGCTCCCATCCTGAGACACCCTAACCCTTCTGAACAGTTCATAGTTGAGGTTGACGCCTCCGATTCTGGCATGGGAACAGTGCTTTCTCAATGCTCTCCCATGGACAATAAAATCCATCCTTGTGCATTTTTCTCTCGTCGACTTAATCCCTCCGAGAGAAATTATGATGTGGGGGATAGAGAGTTGCTGGCCATAAAACTGGCATTGGAGGAGTGGTGCCATTGGCTTGAGGGTATTTGGACAGATCATAAGAATCTTTCGTATTTACAGAGTGCCAAAAGACTAAATCGTCACCAGGCCAGGTGGTCCCTGTTTTTTGTTTAATTTAACTTTATTATCACCTACAGACCTGGCTCCAAGAACGTGAGAACTGATGCCCTTTCCAGACAGTTCTCGGACTCAGAGGTGACCAAGAGCGAGGAACACATCATCCCATCTAGATGTTTTGTAGGATCCTTCTCTTGGGCCATCAAAAGGGACATCAAAGAGGCTCAAAAGACCAAACCTGATCCTGGTGGGGGATCCCCTGGAAAACTGAATGTACCCATCACTGTCAAGAGTAAAGTCCTGGACTGGTTACATTCCAGTCAGTTTTCATGTCATCCTGGTACTTTTCGCATGATCAACATGGCCAAGAGATATTTTAGTGGCCAACTATGGCTGCTGACATTAAAGAATTTGTTGCAGCTTGTTCCACGTGTGCCAGAGGAAAGAGTGGTAATCAACCCCCCGCTGGACTATTGCAACCTCTCCCCACACCTAGTAGTCCCTGGTCACACACAGCCCTGGACTTTACCGGTCTCCCTGTCTCCCAAGGTAACACTGTTGTTCTCACTATTGTGCACCGCTTTTCTAAAGCTGTACATTTTGTTGCTTTACCCAAACTCCCCACAGCTATGGAAACCACCCACCTGTTGGTCCCGTATGTGGTTTGATTACATGGTATTCCTGTGGACATTGTGTCTGACCGGAGGCCACAGTTCGTATCACAGGTGTGGGAAAGCGTTTTGCAACGCCATTGGGGCCAACGTGAGCCTTACCTCGGGATACCATCCTCAGTCGAATGGGCAGACTGAAAGGACTAATCAGGAGCTAGAATCTTCGGTACGCTATATTATGAGGCACAGCCCTTCCAATTGGAGTCATTATCTTACCTGGGTGGAGTATGCACACAATACTCATACCTCAACAGCTACTGCTCGATCCCCTTTTGAAGCTTCATTAGGATATAACCCTCCACTCTTACCTGCTGTTGAAAATGATTGTGCTGTGCCCTCTATTCAGCAACATGTCCGCAGATGTCACCGTTTTTGGAGACAGACCAAGGAGGCCCTGCTGCGGACAGCATAACAGAATAAGAGGATTGCCAACAGACATCGTTCCACCACCCCCACCTACTGTGTGGGTCAGAGAGTGTGGTTGTCTACGAGAGACATTCAGTTGAAGGACACACCGAGGAAGCTGGCCCCTCATTTTATTGGTCCTTTTGTGGTCGAACGAATCATCAATCACTCTGCGGTACGTCTCACACTTCCCTCTCACATGAAGATACATCCTACATTTCATGTTTCACAGATTAAGCCTGTTACTGAAAGCCCTCTCAGCCCACCCTCCAATCCCCCTCCACC
>NW_013952712.1:610352-617445 GCF_001266775.1 Austrofundulus limnaeus | reverse complement strand
TGATCATCCTGCGTACACTGTCAACCGCATCTTGGATGTCAGAAAGCGTGGCAGGGGTCGGCAGTATTTAGTTGACTGGGAGGGTTATGGTCCAGAAGAGCGGTCCTGGGTTTCTAGAGCTCTCATCCTGGACCCCTCTCTCATCATCACGTTCTACAAAGAACATCCAGAGAAGCGTTGTTAATCGCCTGGAGGTGATTGTTGGGGGAGAGTACTGTAGTGATTATTGATGTTTTTCTTGTGTTGTCCTAATTGGTTCCTGTGGCAATTTCTCCACCTGTGGGTGATTCTCCTGATGACTGCCTGGCCTTTAAAAGAGCTGCTCAGCAGTCTTGATCTTCGCTGATGCATCTCACCTATTTGGTAGTGTTTAAGCCCACTATAGTATAACTTAGACTAAGAACTTTAWAGTACTTACCCTTGTTGTTTTTGACCCTCAAGGTTGTGATTGTCTTTTGGATTTTGGATTTCGTATCACCTCGTCATCTCTAAAGGAGTTTTCTGGAACCCTGGAACCAAGAGGATTTTAAGAACCTGGCCACTCTGTTGGAACACTTGCCTGCCTTTGGAATCACTCTCTCTCTCCCAAACGTTGCTGCCTTTGGATATCTGTAAGCATAGAAAACATTCTTTTTCGTCTACAAATTCAAGTTGCCCTGTTTTTCAAATATTCACCTGGACTCTTCACCTTCTTGCAGATTGGAACCTGGAACTCACCTAAACAAACACTTATCTTTTTGTACTTGGTCTCAGGCTCGGTTTTACTCAACATCACTCTTGTCTGCCATCCTTACGTTTATGTCACAATTATCCTGCCGTGTGACGCAGGCCTTAGCTGATTAGTTGTTAGACCAGCAGATGAGTCACTTTGTAGCTTAAGAGAGGCGATGAGCAGCTGCCTGAACAAGAACATGAACTTTCTGTAGTTGCTTGAAGCTGAGTTAGCAGAAGTGTTTTATAAGCACTATTTACTGTACTGTGAGGAAAAACAATCCTGTTTGTTTTTCCAGCATTTTATTTTGTGTCAGCTTTAAAAATTATTGATTAAATTTATGAGATAAAATCAAATCTTTAGTGAAAAATGTAATTGAGCTACATCTTTATTGCACATTTCTATTCTATTATTTTTAAAGTGCTTTTATATCACATTCATACATCAGTCTGCAGATCTGATGTAATTTGAGCTTTTGGGTCTTGCCCAAGCATATTATTTTGCCACAGTTTAATTCAGTTCCTTTAATGCAAATTCTCCAGTAAAATCACTTAACTGTGAATATGCAGTACAGTGTAAAACAAAAATCAGTATAAGCCATGAGGAAACCAGCAGATCGTATCAAATACATCCTTTGTCACAATCCTCCATCCTGAGCAGCACATTGATGACAGTGGGAAGAAACAACTCTCTTTTAACAGGAAGAACCACCATCAGAACTGGGTTCAGGATAACCCATCCTTAAATTATTCCTGTTTTTAATTATCTTCAGTATGAGGTCTTGAATTTGAAGGATTAGATAAACTTGTCYACACATTTATTCTTCCTTTCATTTAGTTATTTATGTTCTTCATCATACAATAAATGGGTTAAAATTGTATATAAACTCAAGATTTTAAGTGTGAGTCCCACATGTAACACTGAAGACAGCTAAGAAAGTGATCGTCCAAGAGATAGACCATGTTTATCTGCATAAAAAGTACCAGCAAATTTGATGGTACCCCATTAAAATACATCCCTTCCAGGTATAAAAAAAACCCCATTKCTTACAAAATTTCTCCCAGACACAAAGTCAGAATTCAAGATTAATGCCAAAAATCATGGCTTTCACTACCGTATGCCTATACAATATTTGACCATAATCGCCAGATCTTTTGCTTCAGATCTGTTTTTTTTTTTTTGGTACCAAAATGTAGAAACTGATTGCTTACAGTAACTAAGTCCAGATAACTAATATTGAACTTATGAAGTTATTTACAGCTGGCATCCACAGAAAGTGCAAAAAAGTGTCAAAATTTGAGCTTTTTTTTTTTTGAAAATCTGGTCATGCACTTTACCCAACTGTTCTGTCAGTATTTCCTAAACTGGCACCAAACTGCAACAAAAATATCTTCAGACACTCTAATAATTAAAAAAACACAAGATAAGATGCACAATGTCATCTTTTTTCATTCTAGAAACAAACAAATGACGCCAACACTAAATTATTGATATACGCCAAATTTCAAATATTGTACATATTATTGTCCTACTGTCCATCCATTCCTTATCTTCCACTTTATTCAAAGTCAGGTTGCGTAGCAGCAGTTTGTGTAGGGAAGCAAAGACGTCTCTTTCCCCAGCCACCACTTCCAGCTCCAATGTGTTCCCTGGCCAGCTAAGAAACATAGTCTCTCCAGCACGTCCTGGGTCTTCCTTGGGGTGTCCTCCCAGTTGGAGATGTCTGAAGCACCTCCCTAGGGAGGTGTCCATGAAGCATCCCGGGGTGGCTGTAGCTGAGTGGTTTGGGGCAGGGGCGGACTGGGGCAAAAACGTGGCCCGGGAATTTAGTACCTGACTGGCCCATTCAAGGTCTGGGCTGGCAGATGATAGAGGCTGATGGTGAAGGCAGATGGTGGAGGCGGAAACAACAAACGTCATCTCAGGGCACTGTACAGAATCTAAGGATGTAATGTTGAAGAATTAGTAAAGTTATTAAGATAGCAGAGCAGCAGTTAGCTCGGTCAGTGTATCTTTTGGTCTTTGGATTTTCATTTTTGAAAAGGGTATTAAAACAAGAAATGATTGAATATTTGATTTTTGTTTTAATTAAAATACTGAAATTAAAATACAAAGCATTTCTCATTCTTAGTGTCAAAATGGGATAAACCAAATTTTAAAAATTTGAGTTTATTTTTCAGTTTCAGATAGCAAAAAAGAAAATAACTTTAAGACAGAAACGAAAAAAGGCTTGTTTGTTCATATTCCATGACAGGTCGTGCCAACTTACAACAAACTGTTTCACCACCAGAAGGGGTGTCTGCAATATCAAAGTTATTCAATGCCATCATTCAATCCCATTACAAGTAAAAAGCATTGATGTTGACTTTGGTATCAAATATATTTGCCAAGTATTTATTTGGTATCAGATCGATATCAAAGTCATAGTATCGCCCACCCCTCGCTGAAAGGAAAATTCCAAGGACGCAAACTCACAGAAAAAAAGCACAGATTTTGTCAAAACTCAGGAGGGAAAAAACCTTCTGCGCACAGAACAACTGTACAACACACTAACAGAATGAAAGTTGTCATATTTTGCTTTTTATTGAGAGAAATGGAGGTAAAGTGGAGGCAGTAGCTGACGTGTATTCAGTAAAAGAGACTTATTTGGACAAAAGCCACATGAAGTATCTCTGCAGCCATTGGTCACGGAGAGACAGTCATCATACAATTMATTTAAGGACATATTTCTCTGTGTTTCAGCCTTTTATTTACAGAAATTAGTATTATATTATGCAGAGCTGCCAGGCGAGCGCCCCTTCTGGTGGGGTAATAGATAGGTGTAGAATACAAATAAACAAGCCTTTTTTTGTTTCTGCCTAAAATAAATTTTCTATTTTGCTATCTGAAACAGAAAATGAAACTCAAAATCCTTTTAAAAAATTGTTTATCCCTTTTTGACACTAAGAATGAGACATGCTTTGTATTTTAATTTTAATTCTAGTATTTTAAAACAAAAATCAAATATTCACTCTCTTGTTTTTTATTACCCGTTTCGAAAATGAAAATCCAATGACCGAAAGATACACTGACCTAGCTCGCAGGCATTGACACTCAGAGTTCCATATGGGTCATTTTTGACTCATTTTGATTTTACCCCCATTATAATCTAATATGGTATCATTTTCTTGTTCCAGCACATGAACTGTGTGAATTTAAACTATTTTTTTCATTTGAATATACTGTTATTCTATATTAGACCTTAATTAAATAAATAAATAAATAGATAAATAAATTAATAAATACAAGCAGCCTAAAATAAAATAAAAATAAAAGTGGGCGGTTATTTGTGAATCCCACAAACATTGTTATCTTTTAGAATGCCAATGTATGATGTAAATTTCTAAAACTGATGTTAAAACATTTTAAGCAACACTTTTTTTATAAAATTATCAGTTACTGAGCACAGTTTGGACCTAGTCCACACATGATAATGGCTTTATTTATTTAACAGCTAAATGCATTGTTTTAAAAGTTAACAAACTAGAAACAAATACAGCCACCTGCATGACTACCATCATCCTCCTGGTCACGTTGTTCTTCAGACGTAGGTTCCAGTGAGGATGAGGATGGACCAGCAGAAAAGTAAATGTCATTTTCTGACACTTCGCTGAATTTGCATTTGTTCTCCTCCCTTACGTTTATTCTCTAAGGAGCCCCTCCGATTCTTCTTCTTCCTCTTCTTTATCAAACTTTTCTTCTTCTTCGGTCTTTGCTAAACAATGAATTGGTGCATTATTGCCATCTACTGGTATTAAGCGCAACTACACCCTTTTTTTCCTCGCTTCGTGCGCCGGCCCAGTGATGCGCCGGCCCACCCAGAAAAATCCCGGTACTCCCAATGGCCAGTCCGCCCCTGGACACTTGGCTGAATTTTATTTTGTTCTCCTTCCTCACATTTATTCTCTAAGGTGCCCGTCCAGTTGTTGTTGTTGTTGTTGTTGTTGTTGTTGTTGTTCTTCTTCTTCTTCTTCTTCTTCTTCTTCTTCTTCTTCTTCTTCTTCTTCAAACTTTTCTTCTTCTTCGGTCTTTGGTAAACAATGAATGGGTGCATTATCGCCATCTACTGGTATTAAGCACAACTACACCCTTTTTTTCCTCGTTGCGTGCGCTGGCCCAGTGATGTGCCGGCCCACCCAGAAAAATCCCGGTACTCCCAATGGCCAGTCTGCCCCTGGTTAGGGGAGTCGTCCTCTAACCAGAGAGTTGGTTGGATTCCCAGCTATTCAGTCAAATGTCACCAGTCCTCAGGTCTGAACTCCCACTGCCTCTGATGTGTGTCCCATCCATGTAATGAATGTGATTTAAAGCATTGTTTTGTTTCCATAGGATGATTTATACATGTTAGCTTTGTAGAGCCCTAATAGGAGTGCTGTGTGAATGGGTGAATGAGGGCACAGATTGTAGTGTGAAGTGCTTTGAATATCCTGATTGGATAGAAAGGCATTATACAGTCCATTCACTATTTACCATCCAATGTCCAAACCACCTCATCTGGATCCTCTTGATGTGCAGCAGCAGCAGCAGCTCTATTCTGAGTCTCTCCTGAATAACTTAATAACCCAAAGTTCACCCAAACTCAGAGGGTAGGACTGATCAGTAAACAGGTAGTTTTGCCTAACAGCTCAGCTCCCTCTTCACCACAACAGACAGATACAGAGTCTGCAAAACTGTGGAAGCTGCACTGATCTGTCTCTCAATCTCATGCTCCATGTCTCTCATTTCATGCTCCATTTAGTTAAACAATCAGTTTTTAACATTTTGGTACCAAAAAAAGACCTGAAGCAAAAGATGATTATGGTCAAATAGTCAAAGCCATGATTTTTAGCATTGATCTTGAATTCTGACTTTGTGTCCAGGAGAAATTTTGTAAGAAATGGGTTTCCTTGAAGGGATGTACTTTAATGGGGTACCATCAAACTTGCTGGTACTTTTTATGCAGATAAACATGGCATATCTCTGGGACTATGATGATTTTTGTTCTGATTATCACATTTTTATAGCCAAGTAGTCAGATGGAAAAACACCTTTTTCTGTACTTTTCCCTCCGAGTCAGTGAGGAAAATGTTTCCAGCTGAGGCAAACAGCAGGAGGTCTTTCCCTGACTGGTTGTGATTTTGAGTCTGGATAAAGACAAGAATTCTATTAGCTTTTTTTCCACTCAATGCTTCCAAGAGGGTGATGCCATGAATTTAAAGGCTTATTTAGTTACAGACTTCCTTACTCAGTCAGAGCAGTTCAATGATCATTGCATGTTTCTCTAATGTAACCTCTAAAATAACTGAACTTCTGACCTTAACTGTCAGAAGATTCAGGGTCTCTGCATTCTGCAGCAACATGGAAATTAAGTAAAAGGGCCACAGTGAGCTGATTTTGTTTCCACTGGTCAATGGGTGTGAACAGGGACCGCTGGTAAAAGTAGGCTACTGCTGTTTACAATAAAAATATTAAAATGCCTACTAAACACAAATTTAAAATATTGTATCACATTTTGTGAAATTAACAAAAAATTGTTGCCAAACTGGAGAAAATTACAGTCTTTCCAAAGAGCTAACTTTTCACAGCCCCATTCTTTTAGTATCTTTTGTGGAGCAGATTGACTGACAAATGTCTCGTCACGCTCCCTTGCTTGCCGCTCATTGGGGATTATTTAATTTCTCACCTGTTTTCCTTCATATATTTGGAGGAAATATCGAAGGTAAAGAGTTTTGGGATGCATAGACCAAAGGATAGTTAAATCAAGCAAAAGGAGAAGTGGCAAAATCCAAGTTTTCCTGTGACCTGGTTTCAGCCATGACTAGCTATCAGCAAGTGTGGCCAACAAATCTCGTTTCTGCTTGAACTTATAGTTGAAACCCTTAATGTAGGGTACTTAGGTATTCGACAACTGATAGAGGCTGTAAAAAGACATAATGTAAATTTATAACAGATTTTCTTTATTTTAAATTGGATGCTTTTGTAGTTGTAATCTAAACTGAAGCATTTTATTATATATCTATATATTATATATTTGTTACCCTACCCTACAAAAATCACCATCACCTGCTACTGGGTGTACATTTTGTACATATTGCCAGTCCATTACAAGGGTAACATGGAGGCACATAGAACAAACAACAAGACACTCTCTTATAATCAGTTTAGAATCAAAAGTTAAAGCTGCTGTATGTAGTTTCTTCGAAACCCAAAAACTTAGAAAAATTTTGAACAGAAACAACCTTGTAGTCCCTCCCCCTGCTCTCAGCTCCCCTTCCTAAGCTCCTCCCCCACAGCAGGGTACAGCCGGGAGCGCGCACCTTGTAAACAGGAGGTGATCTCTCACCGTAACACACAGAGCTCAGA
>NW_013952712.1:606009-609352 GCF_001266775.1 Austrofundulus limnaeus | reverse complement strand
GCAAGAGGACTCCTTTTTCCCCCATAGCTTATCTGTCTAATATCAATCTGTCAGGAGATAGTGACAGAGTGAACAAATATGTTAAAAATATATTTTTAGAAAAGTTACATACTGCACCTTTAATCTTTGAATTGTGAGAGAAACCTCATACAAACACAAGGTAAAGCATGCACACTCCTCCATATGCCTCCAAAGGAAAGATTTGATTCAAACCAGACCACTTTTKCAGTGAGGAGACCATACCACTGTTTCTTTATCAACCCAAGACTCTTGCCACATTGTGAAAAGGACATTAAAAAGACTTAACTTTCTGCCATGTGGCAATCAGCAATCATTTTCCACAAAGCTGTGGGAGAAACCAGTGATGGATGACAAAGCAGGGGGGATTTAGGGAAACAAGGGGACAAAAAAGAAAATCAGAATTCACCCATTTAAAATTTTTCTCTGAGGGCAGGAGTAAGCCATTAAAAGCTCAGTATGCTTCTCATTTTGTGTGTTCAATTGTGCACATTCATTCTGCTTTCATGAGCGTGCACGAGTATTTTGACCAATATATAAACAGATTATTTGTAAGGATCAGGCCTGCAGCCAAGAGCTTGCAGCAAACAAAATACCAAACAAATCTCCTGAGTTAAAGTAATGAAGGGATTCCGTGATCAATAAATAGAAGTCTGAATAATATAGCAAAAAAACAGTTGGATCTCTTCTAAAAAAGGCTTTATTCTCATCTCTCACTCCAATCAGCCCCAGCATCACACAGCACTCTGCAGGGCTCAGAGTAAAATGACCTTCGTCTTATCTGAAACCAAAACAAAACAGCCCAGTCTGTCCCAGCTAAGTCTAAGGAGAGGCTGCACACAAGCAAACATCTTCTAAACTTCTATAATAAGGATTCAACCATTTAATCTCTTCAGGCTCTTCCTGGTTACACCCCTGGAGGTGCTACCTTTTATGTCAGGCATCAGAATGTAACCATCTTTTGTTTATGCCACAGCCAGAACACATCGATAAGACACACCAACTCTCATTCTCTGTTTTAAACCTTATGGCTGCAATGATCGGAAAGTGTAAAAATACAATGCTGAATCAAACATTTAGTCAATCACTTTCCTTCAATAAGAATCAGCCTCTAATTAGATACCCAGAGTGCAGACTGAGGCACCAGGGACCAAACAATGGAATGAAGGTAAGTGTTTATTTGTGAAGTGAGTATGATTTCTTAAAATATATTTGCAGTCCAAAGATATAGTAGTATCTTACTTCACTAGCTCTTTCTTCTAGAAAGTTTGGAGGGAGGCAATCAGGGATTTCCAGAGAGAAGTACAGACCAAGGAGACCTGGAGAGACGAGAAAGGCAGGATGGACCTCAGGGCTGGTTGGGAAGATGTTCTGTACTTGTTTTCTGTGGAGGATGTAGGTGCAGTTCTTCAAGGAGAGTCCATAGAGTCATGGGGGAGAATGTCTAAGAGCTGTCTGCAGTTTTCCAGGAAATGAGGGCTATGAAGTACACAAGAGGAATACAGATTAAGAACAGTGATTCCCAACCCAAGCCCCCTTTTCTCACTGCCAAGCTCAATCTACAGTATATGTTATGAATCTAGACACTTGTTTATTTTGCAGCAAATTTACTTTAAATAAAATCAGAATTTTTTAGGACCACTACTCCTGATATTTTTTATTTATTTATGTTTTTCTTTGTTTCTATTTGGTGCTTGCCTTGGAATGGCAAATCAATTACTCTAAACCTAGTCTTTCTTTATTTCTTTAGTCTTCATCCACCACTTTTAATGCGGCCCGAACCATAGGTTGTACCTCCATGAAATTTACATCAAAACGATCAGCAGAGTCTCAAGATGTGTGCTATTACTTTTCTTTACACTCACTTTTACAGTGGCGACATAATTTGAAAAAAAAAAAAAACAGTCAAAATCGCCACGAAACATCAACGTTCAATAACTTCCATTTACAAGGGCACAGCCGCATGATCATTTCTGTGTGTCATACCATTCAGGCACTCATCACACTCACGTGGTCATTTGGTGACATCACCTTAGCGCCGCCCCCTCAAAACAGGAAGTGACTTATTTACCTGCTGGATGTTTATCTTTTACACTGTGACTCCTACAGATTTCTGCCTGTGTCTGGTGACACAACAACTTGATGCTGCATGCTTATCCCAGCACTGGCTGCTGGCTGAATTTTGTGGGCGTGACCAAGTGGCAAATGATGAKGCCTCGCCGTTTGCATTCGTTTGGCTCTAAATCACACATGCATGATCCGATTTGCTCCAAACTTGAGATCTACGATGTTTCATAAACTCTGAAGACGCCTTCAGGATTACATTGGAGTTTGACTCAACAGCGCCACCTAGAATAGATAAACAATTATAGCTCACTGATACCTCATCCAATCTGCACCAAATTTGGTGTGTGTCATCAGTGACCTCTGTGACATGTCAGCCATTTTGAATTTCAGGTTTTTGTGGTTTTCTGCCTTCCTACACAACTTTCACATGGTTTTTGGTGGTTACAACTGGTTTTCCGCCCTTCTACGACCCTTTCTCATGGGTTTTGATGGTTTTAAGGGTTTTTTGGCCCTCGTAGACACCTTTTGCATGTTTTTATGGTTTATGGTGGTTTTGACTGGCTTTCCGTCCTCAATAAAACTGTAAAACATACCAAGTTAGGCAAGAGATACAATACACCAGCATTTGTCAAATGACGTCACACGAAAAGTGACAGGTGCCCCGCCCCTTTAGGGCGGGACTTCCGTATATGGTCAACTTCCGGCCCCTCCTTCGGGGGACTTCCATATATGGTCCTTCCGGCCCCTCCTTCCTCAGGGGACTTCCATATATATGGTCAACTTCCGTTTCGTGACTTCCTCTTTTGATTTACCGTAATCTTACCCCACCCTCAGTCCACCCTTGACTTACTGTAACCCTACCCCTCCCTCTTTCCCCCTTAATTTACCGTAATCGTCCCCTCCCTCTTTCCCCCTTGATTTACTGTAAGCCTTGACYGTAAACATCCTGTTTTTGAACAGATGTCCACAGCCCGTCTGTCTGTTCACCCTCCCCTCTTGACCACAAACATCCTGTTTTGAACAGARGTTAATCTATTGCAACCCTCCTTCTAGGGCCCACCTGTCTGTCACCCTCCCCTCCCTGATAACTGTCAGAAGTGTTAAAAGTTTCCATTAATGTGAACCATCATCCAATCAGCGGTTAGGGTTAGGATTTAGACCCCACCCCTCAGCCAATCAGATCCCTCCTCTCTCTCTCTCTCTCTCTCTCTCTCTCTCTCTCTCTCTCTCTCTCTCTCTCTCTCTCTCTCTCTCTCTC
>NW_013952712.1:596625-605999 GCF_001266775.1 Austrofundulus limnaeus | reverse complement strand
TCTCTCTCTCTCTCTCTCTCTCTCTCTCTCTCTCTCTCTCTCTCTCTCTCTCTCTCTCTCTCTCTCTCTCTGTGTCAGTCTGTGTTTGACCCTCGAAACATTCAGAGCAAAAAGTTCATTTGAGTTTCAAAGGCGCGCACTTTCAAAAACTGTGTTGTTTTTTGATGAAGAAGAACAATGCCTTTGATCGGAGTCAATAAAGCTACGGAAAATGGTGAGAATGATCTTTTATTGAATTTAAAAAAGTTGTCTATTTCTAAAAAAGGTATTTTTTTCTCTAGAATGGGATGATTTAAATTTGCCAGATGAACTACGTAAGATTTACACTCTGTACGTGAATTTTTTTTATTTGTATTGTGTTTAATTTATTTATTTTATAAAAAACGCAGTAACTTTCCAAGGGGAGGGGTTTCAGTCAGACCCGGGTACGAGTCCTGTTCAGAATCTACGGAGCTCTGAAGATCCAGGTGGGTTGTGTAAGATTGTAGAAATTATCTGTGTATATTATTTTTATTGATTAAGGTTTTAATTATTATTTTCTTTTTTTATAAAAAAAAAATCAAAAGCAGCTTTCCGTGTGGTTCAGCCCGATCTGTTCCCCGCCACGATGCCTGACCCGACCGATCCGAACCATCCGTTACCTACACAGACAGACGCGGTCCGACCGAATCCTAATCAGGCCTGCAGAGTACCCACTCTCTGTGTGAGAAGGAGCAGGATCGAGAGGGCTCTCCGACGCAGAGCGGGCCCGCGCGGGTATCTATCAAGAAGAAGAAGAAGAAGTGAGTATATTTTATATTTTTCAACACTGACACGCACGCGTTTTTTTATTAGGAAAGTTATTTATTTATTTTATTTATTTTTAGATCATTCATCCACCGTCGATGAATTGAGGAGTCACTGCCTTCAGACCATCCTGCATTTAACAGAACTCTGCATAAGATTGTTTGAGGAAGAAAATAGCTGAAAAAATGTCTAGTTTGTCAAATCATATTGATCATGTTGAAATAAATTATTTTCACGAGTTAGAACAGGCTTTACAAAATCTTATTCAACAGAACTCTCTGTCAACCTCAGAAGCTAATGACATTTCTGTTCTGAGTCAATCGTTACAAAATGTTTTAAATAGCGCTGAACAGAATTCACCCCCAGGTTCGCCAAATCAGACAGRAACTCTAATTCAAGCATTACGTGACGAAATTGTGGGACAACAACAACAACAGTCTGATCAGGACCACTTCGAAACTCTTCAAATTAACAGCACAACTCTGGACCAGACTCCAATCGGTTTGCTTGTTAACTCATTAAAAAATTCATTATCTGGACTTAGAAACGCTGCCGCTGCTGCAGGTGCTGCTGCAGGTGCTGCTGATGATAGCGCTCAAAATAGCACACCCGACACGAGGCAATCAACGCACACTGATTTATTTAATATTTTAGATGATGCGTTATTAGCGTTACGAATCGTGCGCTCCCCAGAACAAAACCGTGAACAAGACCCAGATATCCACCCGCAACCCCCCGATCCTTCCCCGCGCCATGTCTCCTCTCTAACTACGGAGGCTGCTTCATCAAACTCGGTTCCTCACAGCCACAGCGCAATCCAGTATGGTGCGGGGATTCATGCTCCTTCACCTCCCTCCTCTCCAGCTCCAGGACCTTCAACTGGTCCAGATCAAAATGAAATATTTCGCGAAAGATTTAATAATTACGAAATCACGAGACGACTCTTCAGTCCCCCGTCTGACGAGCATCCGAGTCTGGCCGATTTCTACACCCAAGTGATGAATATTTASTCAGACTTGGCTGACAGAAGCGCATCGTTAACGGAGCGGGGTAATTTTGTTCAATTGGAGCTTTCAGGAGAAGGCTCTGCGTTAGCGCATCACATAGCTTTCGCCGTAGGAGGAGGAGGAGAAGATAAGTGTGAAATTTCTGAACATTTCGCTGATTTTCTCGACGAATTAATTCAATCAAACGCGCAAATTGAAGCGAACGGAACGTTATAATTTTCCGTTCAAATTGTCAGAAACCAGAAAGGTTGGGGTGGGTCAAAACGTAAACTCAGCTGGACTCTGAATGTCGAACTGTTGCATAAAAAGAGACAACATCTTTACATGGTTGAAAATCAGGAAAATAAAATATGTTTTTCCCTCAGTTTAGCTCACGTGTGTAACCCCACGTTTACAGATGCGCAGGTTTTACAAACCGCTTTGCAATGGCACGCCCAGCTCGGGTTCTCAATTCACACACCTGTCACATTTTCTGACGTGATTAAATTTGAACGTTTGATAAAAAGGAAAGTTGTTGTTTTTTTACAGACCTTCCCCAGACGCAGCGTTGACTAAATTCGAAACAGACTTCTCAGACCGCAGCAGAGCCGTTTTTCTGTTTTTAATGAACGATCATTTTTACGGGGTAAAAATTATAAAACGTTTCCTAGGTGTGAAAAACTTTTGCTATTTCTGCTTCACATCTTTTGAAAACCATCACACGCACCATTGCGAAGGCTTTTGCGGGGTGTGTAATTACGACTCGTGCGTTCTGCGCGAAGCAGAACCGGTTAAATGTCACCTATGTCACAGAACCTGCCGCAATGCAACCTGTTTTCAGAATCATCTGATCCCCATAGAAAGGCCCGTGGTTAAAAAATTTGTCAGTCAATGTCAACTTTACAAGAAATGTCTCGATTGTAATCTGATTTACCGAGTCCCGTTAACGGGGCACGTCCAAAGTCACAAATGCGCTTCTCGAAAATTCCCGATCTGTTGTGAAAAGCTGGATCCAGGATGTGATGTAATTCAGGGCAATCACTCGTGTTACATATAACCCGCCTCGCGTGATAAAGATCTGCACAGTAAAATAATATTTTACGATTTCGAAACCTTTTTGAATTCGGAAAAAATACACATCCCGTTTCTAGTGTGCACAAAGATYGTGACAGGAAACGTCTGGTGTTCCTACGGGTTGGACTGCGTCAGAGACTTCCTGTTAAAATTCCGTAGACCTCTGTACAGTGGCTACACGTTTATTGCGCACAACTCGCGTGGTTTCGATTCRTACATCATTCTCAGCTGCATGACAGAGCTCGGTATTTCACCGAGCATCATTATGCAAGGTTCGAAGGTTCTGTGTTTCATTGATCCTGATTACAWTCTGAGATTTCAGGACAGCTTATGTTTTCTGACGATGAGACTGAGCACGTTTCCACAAGCGCTGGGTTTCCCCAACTGTTCAAAAGGCTATTTTCCACACAAATTCTCCTCTCTGGAACATTTAAATTACATAGGAGCATTTCCGGCCGCATCCTGTTTCGACGTGGATAAAATGCCCCCTCAGGAGGTGCAAAAGTTCAATGTGTGGTATAGCAAAGCCAGTCAGAAAACATTCCATTTTGAAAAAGAGTTCATTTTTTATTGTAAAAATGACGTGGACATTCTGCAGAAAGGCTGTTTTAAATTTAGACAGCGGTTTTTTGACGAAACCGGCGTGGACCCGTTCAAGCAAATAACAATCGCGTCCGCGTGCATCAGAGTTTATCAGAGTAACTTTCTTAAGCCTTACACACTGGCCATTCCTAGCCCCACGGACTACATGTATCATAAAACATTTTCAAACATTTCCATTCAATGGCTGGTGTGGATCGCGTATAGCAGAAAAATTCATATTGTTCACGCGCTTAACGCGGGAGAGAAAAAAGTGGGAAATTACTTTGTGGACGGTTTTGCGCAGGTGGGAGGGGTGAACATGGCCTTTGAATTCCTGGGGTGTTTTTTTCACGGTTGTCCAAAATGTTTTGCGCCTCAGTCCAAGTGTCCGTTAAGACGCATTCCGTTCGAAACGATCTACGAAGCCACGAACGAGAAACTGTGAGCTTTGAAAAACGATCACAAAACAAAAGTAGAAGTAATCTGGGAACACGAGTGGGAAAATATGAAAAATCAGACCCCGCACTCGGTCAGTTCCTACAGAATTACGACGCGCCCGAACCATTACCCCCTCGCGATGCTTTATACGGGGGGGCGCACCTGCGCGGTCAGGCTGTTTTCAGCGCGCAGCCTGACGAGACATTGGAATACGTTGACTTCTGTTCTCTGTACCCCAGCGTGAAYGTTGAGGGGGTTTATCCGTTAGGACACCCTAAAATAATCTACAGAGATTTTGACAAACTGAAAACTATTTCGGTTTCATCAGGGCTACGGTAGTACCACCGAGAAAATTGTTTTTCCTGGTCCTACCTTATAAGACATCGAACGGCAAGCTGGTGTTCACTCTCTGTAGAATTTGCACAGAAACAAACAATCAACACATGTTCTGTTTTCACAGCCAGCAGCAGAAAGCGCTCACAGGTGTCTGTAGTACGGTCGAGTTTAATGCCTCCCTGACTGCAGGCTACAGAGTGCTAAAGATTACACAGGTCTGGCATTTTGAGCAGAGGAGTGACAAACTCTTTATTGAATATATTAATAGGTTTCTGAAAAACAAACAAGAAAGCAGCGGATTACCCCCGGAAGTAACGGATGAGGAGAGCAAAGAGAAATATATTCGCRATTATTTCACACATCAGGGCATCCAACTGGACTGTGAAAAAATTCAACAGAACGCCGCGAGAAGACAGGTTGCAAAATTATGTTTAAATAGCTTCTGGGGAAAGTTTGCGCAGAGAAGCAATCAAACACAGACCGTGATTGTGAAAGAACCCAATCAGCTGTTTGACTTTCTGTTTTCAGGAAAATATAAAGTCTCCTATTTTCACTTTCTGAACACCGAAGCAGTCCTGATCCAGTGGAGTTTTAATAAACGCTGCATTTCTCCTCTGAATAGGACAGTCAACGTTTTCATAGCTGCGTTCACCACCACGCATGCGCGCCTCAAGCTGCTGAAACCTCTCCAGAAATTAGGACCGCGAGTGCTGTATATGGACACAGACTCGCTTATTTATACCATAAAACCGGGTGAAGAAACGTTACCGGTGGGAAATTATTTAGGCGATCTTACGAGTGAACTTTCTCCAGGAATCCAAGAATTTGCTTCTACAGGTCCAAAATTGTGCGTGTACAAAACGAGACAGGGGAAAGTCGTATTGCGCGTGAAGGGAATCACGCAGACTCGTGAATCCTGCACAAAAGTTAATTTTCACGGAATCAGTCAGCTGGTGGAGGGGGTTCTGGCTGGAGACGAATGCTGTCATGTTGAAATCCCGCAGCAGAACATAACACGTGACAAGAGAGGTTTTCTGCTCAGAACTTCAAACTTTAAAAAGACGTTCAAAGTAGTTTACGATAAACTTAGATTATTTAGTAATGGAACAACCTTGCCTTTCGGTTATTGATGTAAAATAAAAATAAAAACAAACAAAAAACAATGTCACTCATGCAAGTGGAACAGGTGGAATTTGACCCTAGACTCAAGACCCCATTCAGCTGCATCCTCGCAGGACCCAGCGGATGTGGCAAGTCTTATTTTGTAAAAAAAAGTTTTAGAAAATTGTCAGAGTATTTTAAATAATGTGCCTGAAAATATTGTATGGGTGTACGACACATGTCAATCGATTTTTGATGATCTGATGAAAGTGAATAAAAACATTAAATTTATCAAAGATTTGCCTGATTCTTTTGAAAATCCTATAGTATTTCCTTTTAATAAATCACATTTAGTGATTTTAGATGATGTTATATTCCAGGCAACGGATAATTTGGAAGTTGTTAAAATATTTACAGAGTATAGCCATCACAGAAATATGAGCGTATTTTTTCTTACACAGAATATTTTCCAGCAGGGTAAACACAGCAGAACAATCAGTTTGAATTCAAATTATATCGTGTTATTTAAAAACCCTCAAGACAAACTGCAGGCCGCGGTCTTAGCACGACAAATGTTTCCAAAACAACAAATGTTTTTTCTGGAATGCCTTCAGAACGCGACGGCCTCCAGCGCTTTTGGGTGTTTATTGATAGATTTAACATCGGCTTGTCCAGATGAGCTGCGGCTCCGTTCGGGGATATTTCCACGCTATAAAAATACTGTGGTTTATATTCCCAGGAAGGCTTAAAATAAAATAAACAAGTTTATTTATTTATTTTAATTTTTTCTTCAGCATGTCTGCACGATTAAAAAGAAACGCGCATTTGCTCAGGGCGCTTAGGAATTCAACACCTCAAAAGAGGAGAGAGATATTGATGCGCGGCTCCACGGATTTCATAAACTCAATTTGTGAACTAGCTCTGAACGTTCTGAAAGGCAATATTTCTCTCTCACCTGCTCAGTTTAAAACCTTAAAGAAGCGTAAAAAAAACCATTCGTATTCTGGCTGATAAAAAAAATTGGGGTTAATAAAAAACGAAAACTTCTCAGCACGCAGAGTGGAGGATTTCTTCCGTTGCTAGCAATCGCAGCCCCGTTAATAGGTGAATTGATATCTGGTCTCGTGAAAAGATAGTTAACATCATGTCTTTGAAACACTCCCAGAAAATGTATTTAATATCTCCACACCAATTGGACAGTTTGAGTAAACAGCCCCCGCCGCCGCAGATTCCCATCAGACAAACTGCCCTGCATGATTTGGATTCGCKCATGTGTGAAATTCTGGACGACCCTGGATTAGATTTTTATGAAAATGCATGAAAATACGAAACATTGCTGCAGAAATATTTAACTCTAAACAAGCAACAACAGCTGGATAAATCTGATACTGCAGCAGATCCACACAGCAGCAGCGACTCGTCATCATCTCTCAAAGAAACTGATCAGGTTCTGCACGATGTTCTGAGAAATCTGCCTCAGCGCAATCGCAACAATGCGTAATATATTCGGAATAAATTAATCAAAGGTGACGGAGGCTGGACGTCAACCGGTGAATTTGTTTATAAAGGCAGCGTGGTGAGCGGGTTGCACATTATCAATCTGGTGAAACAGCTGACCTTGAAATCCTCCCAACCACCAGTAGGGTGGGACGAGTTCTTATTTGCCTTATCCCAGGTCAATTTGCCTATAACGTGCATGACGAATCCACGCGCGCGAGAACAGTATAAAAGCGTTAAATCAGGGCAGAAGAAGCGTAAAAGTAGCAGCTTTATTCTATTGCCCACCTGGACACAGAAACAGGATTCGCCGCCTTCCTCTGACAGCTCTCCACTGACGCAGTCAGGAGTTCGTAAACGGAAAAAAAAGACTGGAACTTTATCGGTAAGAAGAAGAAATCTCCCGTCCTCGAAATGGCTCTCTTTTGCTTAATAGATTTCTGTAAAAAGATTACTCGTTTTGTTGAATGTTTCTGTACGTGTACAATAAAGTGCTTACTCGCACTCATATAATCTCTACGTATTATTATTATTGTTGTTATTAAATCACCTATATATATTTTATTTGTGAAACATTTAGGAAATAAAAAAAATTAATTTTAAAAGTTTACATTTTTATTTAGGAAAGAAACATTTTTGATATATGAAAAAGACTTACAGCTTATACCATTTTCATTTTTAAAAAGTTTACATTTTATTTAGGAAACAAAAAAAACATTTTTGATGTACACGGGGAAAAATAAAAACTTACAGCTTCAATTAATTTAAAAGTTTACATTTTTTATTTAGGAAAAAAACACACAAAACCACTCAGAAGCTGGGACAATCTTTAGACATGCCGAGAGAACAAGTTGCATGCACGTAACCTCCGTAATATCTGTTTTTAATACACTTCTGATATTTCTTTACAAAATGTGATACCATAGAATCATTTTTATAAACGTCCTGAGAATATTTCGCCAGCGTCTGTGCCATTGATAATCCACACCCTCTGTTTACCAAATAAAAAACACAATGTTGCCCGCAAAATGACGAGTGAATGCTCTGTAGTTCTAAATTATGAAACTTTATTTCCGACGAATGAGCTTTCAGAAAATCCGTTATCTYTYGTGGGTAATATTTAAATAACGGGGAAAATCCGTAGAAATCAAAGAATGTGGCTTTCCCGTTCTTCTCCAGGGTCACAGCAAGCCAATGTTCTCCCAGTTTGTTACTACTGTGCGTATTCACAACAAAAAATGCGGGTCTCTGCGTAATTTGCGTAAACAGAGCCAGTTGATCGCAAGGCCACACCCCGAAGAAAATATCACCCAGCGTGTGTTCCAATATGTCTACAATTTTGTGATTATTCATAGTTTTGTTTTTTCTCAGTAGAAGTCGACCATGATCTGGCATTTTGAATCAATCTCCAGGATGCTGTCAAACGCCGCGTACGCAATCAGCGTAGTGGTGTGGGGCAGAGAAACACGGAAGCAGATTTCTAACCGCATGGTCCCTGTGGAAACGAGGGACAGTACATCCAGGTCCTCGGTTGGATTAAAATTAAACATAAATAACGTGAAACCTTGATTAAAACCGGTTCGGTCTATAGAGAGCGGTAAATCTTTAAGATCTTTCCCAGACGCCTGAAACAGATTGTAAAACTCTCTGACGGAATTATGATTAATGAAATATGGTTGATAAGGTTTTATGGGAATTTGCGTACTGTTTTTACATAAAGATAGAAATTCCACATCATAATGTCTGAACTTAAAAGGATTCAAATCTCTCCTGCCTGTAAATGATTCGTGATGAACAAGGCCTAAAATTAAATATTTCAGATTAAGCCCTATAAAAAGGTTTTCCTGATTACAGATTCTGGAATTCTGAGGAATGGAGAAAGTTTTTATCTGCACTTGCGTGAGAGGGTACAGCGCGTTACTCTTCATGAGAGCAGCTGCGTGTCCGAGGCGAACAGCAGGTGCAACCGAAACCCTTTTGATGAAAAGAGACGCCCCCCAGCAGATGCAGTTTGAATGTAGACTGACGGGCACACATCAAGCAAAACACCTCGTTAGCTCTGGTAAATTTAATTTTTTAATCAACCGAGTTCAGAAGAAGTTTTTCACAGAAAAAATATACCACTATGTATCGGTCCTAATAACTCCACTGTTCTAGAATTAGCTGTCATGGAATTTCGTTTTTTGAATCCTTTGTTACGCCCTGCAGGGTCCACAATCTCGTGCGTTCCGGGCGTGTCTTCATAAAACAGACCTGCAGAAAATTGACTTTTCAGACTGTTTCCTGAATAATTAATCATTGTCTCTATAATTGCTCGGTACGGGTGAGTAGAGCTGGAGTGCGTTATCAAACTGTCCCCCAAGGTCACGTCCACCTGACCAAACATGGTATTTAACACTAATTTGACTAAGGCTGCGCTTTTTTGCGCAGGAGACCTTGGCCTCTAAATCCCCCGCTCCCCTGCTGTGAGCCACATAGTGTCTATTATTATGCTAAAGAGGCGCACGCACACCTAGAGACACACCTAACCCTAATCACTGCTCACCTACATGTCCACGCTCAGCCCAACAGTGT
>NW_013952712.1:593389-596413 GCF_001266775.1 Austrofundulus limnaeus | reverse complement strand
TAATTAATCATTGTCTCTATAATTGCTCGGTACGGGTGAGTAGAGCTGGAGTGCGTTATCAAACTGTCCCCCAAGGTCACGTCCACCTGACCAAACATGGTATTTAAAAGATAATTAATCGGTGCAACCTGTTCGTCGTTGGTCAGGTCTGTTCCTTCAGCATTCGTCACTTTAATCCGTAAATAAAGAAGAGTACTATTAAAATCTGTATAACATTCCGAATCTCCCGGGATAAAAAATTTCAACCGGTGACATGTCCGTTAATGCAGCGATCGGTAGCAATTCCGAATACGTTTTCTCCAAAATGGAAAGCTGCGTCATCGGAGCTGTGAACAAATCCAATTCTGATAATGCGCATTCTGCAGATTTTCCGTTTACCAGAGTCATGATTATTTTTTCCCATCTCTCTCTCATTCTTTAAAATATATCAGATTCGCGAGGCTGCTGCAGGTGCTTCTTCTTCTTTTTCTTGGTCTTCTTCCGCAGCTTGTTTGGTTTAACTGATTTTTTTCTTTTCACGGTATCCTTAACTGACCAGATTCGCTGACTGGGAGGTCTCTTTTTTCCTCGTTTCGACAGGACCATTAATCCTGATCCATCTTGCTCCCCCAGATCCTCATCCCCCCTCGAGCCCGTTTCATCCTGCTAGCGGCTCTCCCAATTACGTCAGAGGCAATCCCGTGGCTGCTTTGCGCAGGTGTGGCTTAACGATGGAGAATCCCCTGCGTATCAGAGGGGTGACAAAACGGAAAATCCTGGAAAAAAGCGATCCGATCCCTCGTCCGTAATAAACGGGACTTCCTCTGAAACCTGGTAAATTACCCCCCGCCTGGGTTACATAATACTGTATAAAACGGTTAGGATCCTCCATGGTAATTTAAGTAATTTATTTTATTTTAAMATATCTGCGTTCACAGAGCGATGTCTTGCTTACGAGGAGGAGGACGTGATAGGTCTGAAGTGTAATTTAATTATGGCTTTACAATATACAAAGTCCACTCAGCGGTTCTGATCGGTTTTTATTTGAACCTGTACGGAGTTTATAAACCTTTTTGCAATCTGTACGTAATGAATCGGATTATATCTGATTGAGACGATATCCCCAAATGCACCTTTCACTTCAACCACTCCCAGAAGGGGCGYAAAAGAGCCTACAGACTGATACTCGATTATGTCTGAGTAAACAAATAAATTATAATTTCCAGCGTGTAGATCTGTTTGATACGTCGCCKGTCTTTCGGATAATGTAAACCACTGCGACGGATCCAATCCTATCAGATAACACAATGGGGGCTGCAATCTGATTTGATATTGACCTTGACCTATAAATTCCACTTTTTGCCTAATAGAATTAAAAGACAGCTCCACTGCTGATGTGTACTCGTGTAACGCACTTGTCATCTGCTTGAGCAAGTCTTGAATACTTTGGAAACTTCCACCTCCGGTGAGTTTTAAAGGAATAATAACTGATTCCTCTTTATTTGTCCCTTAAGGCTGCAAGAATTTTCTGAGCTCAAAGTAACACCCTGAGCTGGGAAGATTTACCACGTGTGAGAATAAATGATCTCACAAAGACCGACTTCCCACTCTCCTGATAATTCGATAGGTTTTGCTAAATGTACAATAAAATCCAAGTGTTATTTTCAAAGGTCCCAGCATTCGAATTCAAAGGAAGTGTGACGTAAAAACCGTGTGTTGGATATCCCATATTTATCTCCCGCGGTGCGTAAGCATACTGACGTTTGTGAATAACGATATGTAGGTTTTTTACGCGCGGCGTAGGCTGGCGTTCTGGCATCTGTGAATTGCAGCTATGTATGTTTTTTACGCSCGGCGTAGGTTGACGTAGTGACGTTTGTGAATTGCAGCTATGTAGGTTTTTGTTTGTTTTGTTTTTATACGTGCTAATCACATACGTTTTATTAGCTCGCTGGCTTTAATCCATGAATTAAACTTGTCTGGCCAATTTTTCCAGCTACTGTCGTCCTGTCGTTCACCTCTGAACGTGCGTTTTTTCAACACTTTATCGACCTGGTACACTCTCTCCTGGTCTATTTCGATCTTTTGCAATTCCTGCTCGTAGAAAGATCCCTTTATCTTTTCGCCATCAAAGTCTATAATTTTATAAACAGCTGGATTTTGGTAAAGGCATTCTGAGATTGTAAATATTTCATCTGTGAAACTTTGCTGGTATTTCTTATCAAAAACACCTGGAAGTTTAGAGATTCTAACGTGATCACCTTTCTTGAGATTAAATTTGCATTTAACTCGTTTAACAGCTCCGTACAAATAGTTGAAAACCTGCAGTTTGTTTTCAGCACATACATCTACAKGGCGCATTTTAATGCTTGAATGAAAAGACTCGTTGTAGCTTTTTACAAAGTCCTGAAGCGCGTCCACATAATGCAGCTTGTTTTCAGTTGTAAAAAATTTCCACATCCTGGTTTTCAGCGTTCTGTTAAAACGCTCCACATCCGAGGCCTTGACATCGCTGAACGTGTAGAAATGCACCACGTTGTGCTTGTCCATTAAACTCTGAAATTTCTTATTAAAAAATTCCGTTCCTGCGTYCGTTTGAAGTTTTCTGGGCACCCCGCTCTTGGCGAAAACAGATGCCTTAGCGTTGGTAACTTGAGCAGCTGTTTTGTTTTTCAGAACTCTTACGTAAGCACGTTTTGAAAACACGTCAATCACGGTTAATAAAAATCCATATCCATCATTGAAATCAGAACTAAAAATCTGTATGCATCGTTGAAATCAGACAGATTGTTCATGTCGCATAAATCGGCCTGAAATTGTTTCAGAGGGCCCGAGACAAAAACTTTATTCCTGGGAAAATGTATCCTGGCTGATTTATGCAGAGTGTATGCATCTTGACTACTTAAAAATGTTTTAATTTTACCAGACTCAATATCCAAACTAGTTTGATCTCTCACAGCAGATTGCAATCTCTGAATACCTCCAAAACTACCAGGGTTGTTTGGAGTGTAATAAATTTGTTTTAGGATTTTCTGTTCTTCCATC
>NW_013952712.1:591559-592946 GCF_001266775.1 Austrofundulus limnaeus | reverse complement strand
AAAAAATGAAACATTACATTCAAATGGTCGTGAAAAACATTAGAAAAAATGAAACATTACATTCAACTGGTCATGAAAAACAAACTTTTTTGTAATATAAAATGAAAAACTACAGTTTCTAATCACGCTACATAAAAACTACAATTTCAAATCACACAGAAAAAAATAAAATAAAAAAACTGAAAACATAAAGATTATTCTACACGGTTTTGTAAAAGTTTGTGAACGGTTCTAGACTTTTCACCTCAGACTCTTGCATTGATTCGTACATATTGTAAACAGTTTCAACAACATTCTGCTCAAATCTGAGTTGAAATAACAAAGTCTGTGTGATGACTTTTATTGCGTAATCATCCACAAACAAACCACGAGCTCTGAGAATCAGCTGGACGGTGGATACAAACTGCTCCTTCATGACCCGGTTCGAGATTTCAGCATAATGAGCTCTGGAAAATGCGTTCTCGTCTCGTACCATCATACAAAGATGCTGTAACTGGCTGGGATGATTTATAATGCACCCATTACATATTTCCTGAACATAAGAGTCCAGAGTCATGTTCAACAGATGAAGGATGGCCATTTTAGCTGTTCGAATCACCTCCGAATCCAGCCAATCGCCACAGGCAGCGGTGCTGCTYGACRGTTCCCGCGCTGGCGAAGCTGGAGGAAGTGAGGTCTTTTGAGGCTCGGAGGCTGCAGCGGGCGAAGCTGGAGGAAGTGAGGCCGCTGCGGCCTCCGCTCCGAACGAAGCAAACAGGTCCTGAGAGGCCGCTCCGGGCTCTGCTCCGGGCTCCACTGGAGGCTCGACATCCACGAGCGAGATTTCCGGTGTTGCTTCCGAATCGTCAGTGGTGTGTGGAGGTAGGTGAGGAGTTGCTGAGCTGAGCCATCTCACTATGTCCTCAGCTAACGATTCGCTGCAGGCGCACTGGAACTGATCCGCCTCCGCTTCCTGTTCCAGCATCTGCAGATCTTCCGCGCAGAGTAACGGAAGCTGAAGATGTTCTTCTTCTTCGACTACCGGGAGCTGCAAGCTGCGAGGGGTTGTAGCCGGCTGTGGGGATGAAGGCTGGTAACCCGCGAAGTAGTCGGGATGTAGCTCCTGCGGCTGTGGCGTGGAGGCTCGGAGGGGAGAACCCATCAAGTCTTCGGGCGGATCAGCGGTACTCACCCCCCAGAACGCCGCAAGAGATGACTGTCGGAACGGTCGGTACATTTTTCTTCACGGTCTTTTGGGTCGGAACTTGTWGTTTGACTCGTGCCGCGTTCGTCTTCTTCTTAAAATATAGAGAGCGGAAGGGGGCGGAGCTGGAACTAGGGGATGGGGTGGAGCTGCGGGTGTGTGTGTGTGTGTGTGTGTGTGTGTGTGTGTGTGTGTGTGTGTGTG
>NW_013952712.1:587363-590062 GCF_001266775.1 Austrofundulus limnaeus | reverse complement strand
GTGTGTGTGTGTGTGTGTGTGTGTGTGTGTGTGTGTGTGTGTGTGTGTGTGTGTGCGGAAGATTACGCGTTAAAATCTAATGTTTTTTAATCGCCACGACATTGTTCCATTGGCGACAGGTCTGAAAAAGAGTCGTGATCTCGGCAGCTGCATTGTATTCACGAAGGATAGCGTGCATCGCAATCACAGGAAGTGATAAAACTGTGCGAAACGCCCCACAATCCATGTTAATGCTGTCTAGATGAAACATATTGTTAGGATGCAGGTGGTCGTTTTCGTAAATGCTCACCTGCAATTTCCATTCACCGTTATGATAGGTGTCGGATAACCAGGAAGTCTTATACAATAGTTTTTTCTGCAACAGCTCGGATCTGGTGGGGGGATTGCTCCAAATAATGCGGTTTTTGTTTTTGTTTTTTCCGAACTCGTCAGGGCTTGTTTTAGGGAGAAAATCTTCTAGCGGTAGTAGCGCAGTTAGAACCAGCCAATCCTCGTATTTAATAACGGTGAGAGGAGTGGTGGTTGAAAACTGCTCGTTGTCGCGAATCTGATAAAAACCTACCTCACCCCGGTGGAAATTAAATACATAACCCACGCTCGCAGTGAATCCATATTTCTCTAGGGAGAACTCTCTGTGAAGAAGATGTGGAGGCGGGACCTGACTCCTAAATATAAACACGTTATTTTTTTGGGAGCTCCTGTGAGGTCTTCTCCTTCAGGTTGTTAAACGGAAACCGGGGTGAAGGTACTAATTCGTGCATCCGATTCGAGGCGCGCATTCTGTTTATCTAACTCGGTCGACGTGGCCGCGTTTCTGGTTCCTTTCCCCGGTTGTTCTTCAGCATTTTCGGTCGGTGATCTGCATCTCTTAGACATGATTGTGGTTTTTCTGAAATAGAAAGAAAAGACAGACAAAAAAATAATTTAAAATCAATTCGCAACATGTGAAATAAAAACATTATAACTCTGAATAAAAACAAATTTACGAACCTGTTAATTTAGTTTATGCAAAAAAAACTCTGCTTCTGTTGCTGATGCGCAACGCTGCTGGAACACAACGGCAGGGCTTCTTCTTCTTTTCGCTGATGACAGACAGAGAGACAGAGTACATTTAAAAACTACATAAATACATTAAACAGAAGAAAACATAATAAAAATTTACGAACTTTTAAATTTACTTTACGCTGCTGCTGGTGCTGCGTAATGCTGCTGGAACACAGCGACGGGTCTTCTTCTTCTCCCTGATGACAGACACACAGAGTACATTTAAAAACTATATAAATACATTAAACAGAATAAAACATAATGAAAAAATTACGAACCTTTAAATTTACTTTACGCTGCTGCTGGTGCTGTGGGGTCTTCTTATCGCCGATGCAAGTACTGACGGGTCTGGAACACAGCGGGTGTCGTCTCGCTGATGGAAGTATTGACAGAATGAGACGCGTTCTTCTAAGCGTATCACGCACCGAGGAGGGGCGGGATCTAATGCATAAAACACGAGCTGATTGGCTGAGGGGTGGGGTCTAAAGCCTAACCCTAACCGCTGATTGGACAATGGTTCACATTGATGGAAACTTTTAACACTTCTGACAGTTATCAGGGAGGGGAGTGTGACAGACAGGTGGGCCCTGGAAGGAGGGTGGCAATAGATTAACATCTGTTCAAAACAGGATGTTCGTGGTCAAGAAGGGAGGGTGAACAGACAGGCGGGCTGTGGACATCTGTTCAAAACAGGATGTTCGTGGTCAAGAGGGGAGGATGAACAGACAGGCGGGCTGTGGACATCTGTTCAAAAACAGGATGWTTATGGTCAAGGCTCACAGTAAATCGAGGGGGAAAAGAGGGAGGGGACGGTTACGGTAAATCAAGGAGGAAAGAGGGAGGGGTAGGGTTACAGAAAGTCAAGGGGGGACTGAGGGTGGGGGACGATTACGGTAAATCAAAAGAGGATGTCACGAAATGGAAGTTGACCATATATGGAAGTCCCCCGAGGAAGGAGGGGCCAGAAGTTGACCATATACAGAAGTCCCGCAATAAAAGGCCGGGGCACCTGTCACTTTTCGTGTGACGTCATTTGACGAACGCTGGTGTATTATATCTCTTAGGCACACTTGGGCAAGCCCTTTTTAAATTTCTTCAGAAAATTTCTATTTTTATTTTTTCATCCATATAATTCTAGCAAAAAGCAAAATGCCTATGCTGCACTACTAAGTGATGAGAACCTCCACATTAACAGCATAACTCATTGGCAAAACAAAATACAATAATAAAACAGACATTGAAGCCAAGGCAGCACGATTGCCTCCTGTAGGTGAGCTGCTGTATAAGGTTAAATCCATGTAAATGACTGACTGACAAAATAAATAAATACACCTCAGATCATTTTAAGGTTTTAGGTATTGATTTCTGTTATTTTTACATGTTTTCCTTTTGCTGCATTTTCAAATATATATTTTTTAATTCTTTGCTGTTGTAACAGAACTAATACTTTTATGTATAAGCTAGTTATTCATGACATACTTTAATGACCTTGGTTTTCATGACATGCTGTTTATCTGCAGATAGATTGATTAAAGTCAGAACAAGAAATGCTAATAATAGTCATTCTTAGATATCAATTGTGTTTATCTTTGTGTTTTCCATTGACCTTGTATCAAATCTTGCTAAGATGACAGAATGGTGTTTGTATATATATA
>NW_013952712.1:572894-581894 GCF_001266775.1 Austrofundulus limnaeus | reverse complement strand
GAATTACACACTTTTATTGTAAATTAATGAAGTGAACAGGGGGTGCAGAAATACTAGTAGCACACTTCTAAGGCTTACTTAATTAATGGAAACACATAGGCACTCAGGAACTTAGTAGAACTAGGGCCCAGTTTAGACCAGAGACTTCGACTCAATTATATCTTTTGGCAGGCGTCGACAAAGTGTCCCTTGTTTCCACAGTAAATGCATAGTTTAGCAGCGAATCGTCTTTGTCTCTCTTCGGGAGTCAAGCGTGTGCGTCCAATTTGTATGGGTTCAACTGAATTGGGAGCAGCTGTAGCGTGAGGAAGAGGAAACCACTGATTGAGGAAGCGGAAACCCACAGAGTCTGGGAAGTGTAGTTCTTTTCTCTTTTTCGCTCTCTTAATCTATTATCAATACGTATAGACAATGCGATTAATTCGTCAAGGCTTCCGGGTTCATCCGGGGAAGCCAATTGATCTTTGAGTTGTTCAGATAACGAATTAATAAATATACCTTTTAAAGAGAGCTCTTCCCATCCAGCCTCTTCAGCGACAATACGAAAATCCACTGAATGTTCTGCTTCCGACTTATTCCCTTGCYGTAGGTTGATCAGTCGTTTTGCTGCTTACTCCTGCCGGAGGGGATGATCAAACACACGTTGAAACTCCTGAATGAACAGCTGAGAGGTGAGTGTGTCAGAGGAGTGGGCAGACAGAAACGCTTGAGCCCATCTGAGAGCTTTTCCCTTCAGAGCAGAAACAATATAGGTTACTCAGGCGGAATGAGTGGGAAAGAGTGAAGGAGAGCGAGCAAAAGCTAACCGGCATTGGAGCAAAAAACCTGCACACTGATTTATGTCTCCATCAAACATTTCGGAAGGTCGGATGTCTGGTTCTCTTGCAGGTAATACAGGTGGACTGGGCGTGGCAGCTGGAGGTACAACTGGGTTAGTGGAGAAAATTGTGTTTAATCTATTATCAAGGGCAGCGATACGTTGAGTGACTTGGTTTAAAAAAGAGCTGGTTTCCTGTTGTAACAAAAATAACTGATTTAGCTTTTGGTCATGATAGACTATTTTAGAGTCTGGTTGATTAGTGGCTTCAAGAATCTGATTGTCAAAAGTATTGCTCACGGACATATTGCTTGGCTGAAGCATACTATCAGATTTACAGGTGGAGGTCAACGTGAGCAAATACCTGTGACAAACAGAGACTGAGACGGATTATGCAAAAGGTAAGTGATTTTATTTATACAGGTGCTGGGGTCTGGAGACGGGACCTGAAACAGAGGTTTTTGCAGAGGTGAGTATGTGAAGGTTTTCCAGTAATAGTTCTTAGCAGACAAGTAATTCAAATGGATTCTTACGGGCTGGAGAAGGAGATGAGGCTTGGAGGAGTTGGTCCAAAAGGTGAAGATCCAAAGGTAAGTATTTACAGGTGAGGAATTATTTACAGTGATWTGTGGGAGGCAGCGCATGAGATCCTGGTGAGTGCCTCTGGTTTCAAGGCAATTGGCAAAACGTGCTGGAGGTCGCTTTCTGTAAACAGGTAAGTAAAATACAAAGGTAAGATAAACTCTAGGAGAGACAACAGGTACAATAGCAGGCTGAGCTTTTACCAAAATGAGGCGATGCGATGATCCTCAGCACAGCCTTATAAAGCCTGGAGTTTGATGAGCCAAACTCTATGCAGGTGTGGGTAATCAGCGCTACGCCTAATCAGGGTGGCAGGGGGCGAAAATACCAAAATGCCTCAGTTTTGTGCTCAGTTTCAAAGTTAACAGGAAATAAGAGAGATTGGCAAAAAAAAAAAAAAACACCAACAATGAATATGTTAAATATTTTTACACAAAATTGTATATGTTCTGAAATACTGAATCTACTCTGCAGCCTTAGAAATGTTTAAGGGTTTCCCGTGAACAAACGTGCATATATTCTCACTCCTGGTCCAAAATAACATCATCATCATTTTCTGTCGTAACAGCTTAAATAAGAACAGTAACACCTAAATGAAGCCATTAAACTATGTAGTGYCATCTTAAACTAAAAGAGAAGGAACACATGAGAGGCATGGGTCTGTGTAAGCAGTCCCTAACATGTCATAGTAATAACATTTATTTCATGGCAGGAGGAAAAACAATGTGATTTGTTTATAATCATCCTAATTAATCAAATCAACACATTCAGTGAAGCGTAGAAAATCTTTCAGTGAAACATGCTGCTTGTTCTCAGAAACAATGTTCAGACTGAATCTAGAATTTATCTGATGATCAGCCAGTACTGTAGCACATTTTATATTTGAAACAACACTTTTCCCAGATAAAGATCTTCTGTGATAGTCTGACAGACACATCAGCAAGTGGTCTGAGGTTGTTTACAATGTTGTAATGTTTAATCTGATGACAAAAACATTTAAGATATTTAAACGGCCTTACTTTAATAAAAACTGTTCTTCTTTGGAGATAATCTTTTAGAAAAGCCACCATCCATCCATTCACTTTCATTATCCACTTGCTCCTGTTCAGGATGGGGAGCAGGTGGATACAGTTTGTTCAGTCATTGTTTTATCACAGCAGTTTGGCAATAAATTATAAGACACATCTGTTTCACAGTTACTTATATTTATATTAGAGTCTTTTCTTTTTTAAACACTGCTGTTATGGATAAAATCAAATATTCTGCTTTCTCATGAGTTTCTGTGAAGAACAAACAAACTCAAGACTTAGGGCTCAAGTCCAAACTTCACTTAAAGACCTTAAACACAGACGAGCAAAACTGTGCCTGCAGAAAACCTGGCTTCATGTGAGGTTCAAAATTAATTATTTAACTGCAATTATTTTTGGTAGAAATGGCCCCAATATTTGGCAAATAACAGAAATATACAGTATGTTACAAAACACTTTATTTCATTATAAGCTAACATGTCTAAGCTTTACTTCCTGAACTGTGTTCCTGTGTGCTGAGGAGAGACGAGCTGCTGCTGTAACAAACTACGATCCAGTGACAAACGGCTGAGAGGTTTCTGACAGAAACAGGCCAACACCTATTGGTCTTGGAAAGCAGGAAAGCTGTAGCTCCTGACGTCTTTTTAAAATATTTTTTATTTCATATTATTATTGTTATTATTACTCATCCCTGCGTTTCCCATTAAAATACTTTCCCTCCACTGAAAACAGCCTCAGGTAGAACCTGATCGAGCAGCTGGCCTCAGCTCCACTCTGCTTTTCGTGTTTGACTTTTCCAGTAATTTTTTGAACTTTTCAGCTGCAGAAAAAGGATAAGAAGCTTTATTCTTATCAATATTTTAAACAGAGTAAACTCTCTGAACACAAAGTTTTGCTTTCTAAAATTAGTAACACATTTTTTTTCCTAATACCATAAAAAATGACCTACATTGGAAAATAATCTGCTCACGTCCTCATTTAAAGCTGTGCATGAAATGTGTCTCAAATATTTTTATAAAGGAAAAAGATGCATTTGTTCTTTTTGTATTAAGTCAGTTCTCAGAATTGATTGTACAGAGTATTTTGCAAACAAACTACTCCATCCTCAAGAAACACATAAAATAAAATTGGAAAAGGTGTCACTGTTAGCACTTACTGCTACAAAACCACATTCATCCTTCATTTTTTCTTTTATGTATTTACTTCCAAAAATACTTGTAGTAAAAGATCTGCAGGGTATGGTTCTGCCCTGGTACTTGTAAAACTTATTCCTGTTAAATTAATGTTTTTGTCTGTGTCTGTCTTTGCAGCTCCGTGCAGATTTAAAGCAATCACTTGTTTCTTTGCCTTGAAAACTTTCACAAATTTACATTTTGCTAACACTGAAATATTAAATTTTATTATTTGGTCTGAGCCCCGTCTTTTTTCATCTTATATCTTAAGTGTCAAACTTAATGTCCGCAGGCCAGAAATGTCCCTTCTTATCATAGAAGATGTTTATCGGAGAACGCTGTAACCAAATTTAAAGAATCCATTTTTTCCCCTGTATTCATCATTCTTCTCAAAAATTCTTGAGAAAATAGTTGCAAATAAATTGTCTGAACATCTGGACAGAAAAAGTCTGAGGAGTTTCAGTCAGAGTTTAGAGCTCATCATAGCACAGAAACAGCACTGGTGAAAGTTACTAATGATATTGTCATGGCCTCAGACAGTGGACTTGTGTCCATTCTTGTCCTGTTAGATCTCAGTGCTGCATTTGATACAATTGATCACAATATTTTATTACGTAGACTTGAACTTGATATTGGGATTACAGGAACAGTTCTGAAATGGTTTAAGTCTTATTTTATTGACAGTTTCCAGTTTGTTAATGTTAATAATGAATGTTCTTACACCAGAGTTAAAGATGGGTTCCCACCAAACGCGTTTTGAGCAGCCAAAGCAACCAGTTTATACGCAAAGTCTATGGTGGACGCGCATCTAGGAGCAGCGTGACACGTTGCAGCCCGTTTTGCCAGTTTACACAGCATGCAAGGTAGGATGCGGCAGAGCATTTTCCATGCATGCGGCGCGTCCAAAGCAGCGGCTGCTCGAGTTCAAAAAATGTAACTTTTGGCTACTCGACGTGCAGCAGCAACCAATCAGAGACAATAATTTTTCCACATGATGGTTTCCTGAACCCGACACAGACGGACAGGAGCTCTTTAGCTGAAATCGACCGTCTGCAGTTGGTGTTCTGGCTGGAGATATCCGCACCGATGTGGGTCAGCAGCTCGCTGAGCTCTGGACAAAAAAATAGTCCGTCAGCTCGCAGCTCCTGGAATGGCGAAATTAACCAAATAAACTGCCTCTGAATTATCTTTTGAATTAATTATCTGGTGTGTGTAACGTTTGCTTGCTCTTTAGTAAATAAAGCAAAGCCATTTTGGGGTGGCTGTGGTAGAGTGGTTAGTGGAGTCGTCCTGGAACCGAAAGGTCGCCGGTTCAATCCCCGTCCAGTTGACTCAGCCATTGTGTCCTTGGGCAAGACACTTTACCCACCTTGCCTACTGATGGTGGTCTGATGGTGGTCAGAGGGTCCAGTGGCACCTGTGTGTGGCAGCCTCACCCCTGTCAGTGTGCCCCAGGGCAGCTGTGGCTACAATTATAGGTTGTCATCATCAGTGTGTGCATGGGTGAATGTCTGAAGTGTGAAGCGCTTTGAGTGTCCTGGATGGATGGAAAGGCACTGTATAAGTACAGTCCATTTACCATTTTCTTTATTTTTTCTTTATTTCACCCATCATTAAACACAGACTGGAAAAAAACAAGACGCTCCTCCTTCTTCAGATGCTTGTCTAGTCTGCTGCTGCGTTCACACCGAACTCATTTCAGTGCATCCAACTTGAGGTGTTGGGAGCATTTTTGCTGCTCAAAACGCGTTTGGTGGGAACCTGGCTCAGTCATGGAGTTCCTCAGGGTTCAGTGATTGGACCAGTCCTATTTACTTTATATATGCTTCCATTGAGTAAAGTTATTAAACAGCATGGGATAAATTTCCATTGTTATGCTGATGATACTCAGTTATATTTATCCATGAAACCTGATGAATATAATCAATTACCTAAACAATAAAACCCTGGATGACTCCCCCTAATTTACACTAGATGCAGTTCCACTCAGCTGCACAGCACAATTTGCAGCTGTTCATTTGCACCTCAATTTAAACAGTGTCTGGTCCACTCCGTTGCAAAGCACAGAGGAGCTCCAAGAAACATGTGCAGCAACTTGAAAATCGCGCAATAAATCCAGTGATAAATATGGAAGTCAAAACAAAAGAATTCTTTCTGTAGAAGATGTAGAATTCTTTCTGTAGAAGATGATCAGGATATGTCTTTTAACCCCCACATTAAAAATGTTACCAGGACCGCCTTCTTCCACCTGCATAATATCACTAAAATTAGAAACACCCCATCCAAAAGTTATGCAGGAAACCGAACAAAGCTGAAATTGCATTGCTGTTGTCATTTTGAAACTTCTGATTTCAAAATCAAATCCACATGTATTACATGAGTCTGCATATGCTGCACGCAATACGTTGCCTTCTGCTTTCCAAACAAAATGATACATTTTGACAATATTTGTGTATAAGTATATCCATATATTTATTAATATAGTTGGGGTTTCCACAAAAGTTATTCTGCCTTTGGATCATGCGCTTGTTCATTTTTCGGTTGGTGCAACATGATCTTTGTAGATTGACTCTGGTGCAGCTCCGGCATCCGGCAAAAACAGTATTGAATCTTATTTTGGATGATCACCATCCGCTTACTGCTGCTCTGTGTCGCTGTGTGGAGCAATGGCTGTGTATTTGTTACGGAGGTCAGACCGGAGTGGAGTGGAGTGGAGCGGAACTGCATCTAGTAAGGGGTTAATTTTCTGCTTCTAAACTCAGATAAGACAGAGGTTGTGGTTTTGGACCTGCACATCTTAGGGATCAACTTTGTAGCCTTTCACATTCTCTGGATGGCATTAATCTGGCCTCCAGTTCTAATGTAAAGAAACTTGGTGTTATTTTTGATCAGGATATGTCTTTTAACCCCCACATTAAAAATGTTACCAGGACCGCCTTCTTCCACTTGCATAATATCACTAAAATTATAAACACCCCATCCAAAAGTTATGCGGGAAACCGATCCATGCATTTATCACATCTAGGCTGGACTACTGTAATTCCTTATCATCTGGGCATCCAAAAAACTCTTTAAGAAGTCTTCAGTTAATCCAAAATACTGCTGCTAGAGTTTTATTGAGAAGTGGAAGAAGAGATCATACGTATTTCTCCAGTTTTAGCTTCTCTCTTCTGGCTCCCTGTCAAATTCAGAATATAATTTAAAATCTTATTTCTAACATACAAAGTCGGTCGAGGCAGATGGCTGCCCATCCTGAGCATGGTTCTGCTGGAGGTTTCTTCCTGTTAAAAGGGAGTTTTTCCTCTCCACTGCCTTTGTGCTGCTCAGAGGATGGGAAACTGTGAAGTGAAGATTCAACACAATCTGTTGGCTTCCTTTGATTGACTGAGACATTTTTGGTTAAATCAGGGCTGAAAACATCACCTTTTACTGGAACTATAGTTGAACTGAGCTTAAATGAAGTTGACTTGAACACATTTACATTTTACTGTACAGTTCATGAAAAAAACTTGTTGGGTTTGTTATACTGTAAATAAAGTGACAATAGTTGTTGCGGCTTTAATGTGATCCATATTGCCGCTCCTGAGAGTGCAAGGTTGGTCCTGTAGCTCGTATTTGTGACGAGAAAAATCAGGTTATTATAAGCTGAATACGCTGAGATCCACATGTGTTTAGTGGCATTTATTTGATGAAACACAGCGAAGAAAAATGAATATGATGGATTGACCAGTGGATAAAATAGACAAAAATGTAAAACACAGTAGCGTGATGTGGCGATGCGGTCAACAAAAATTACAGCACCCAACCTCTCTCTCTACATCCAAAACAGCAGAGCGCACATTTGTACGTGCCCATGCATAGCTCACGTGAAAAATGCCCCAACACCACACATGCACACGCACTTTCTGCACCTCATTCATACACACCGTGGCCCATGTCTTCTACAATAGTTATATAGAAAATGTATATATCTGATGTTTATGTACAAATCAGAAGAGATATTTAGAGGCAACAAATCTGACTAAATAGGCTCTTGGCTGAATTTACAGGAGTTTCTTTGGTGATATTTTTTTTTAATGGCAGTTTGACGGCAATAATTAGGGAGACAAAGCAGCTTACACTTTTAACATAATCCAAACACACTATCATTGGATTCTTTGACAAATATGATGACTTTGGTAGAAAAAGCAGCCAACCAATTTATCAAACCCCTAACGTTCTGTCTGCACTCTGGCTTTCAGCCCCCGACAGTCCATGAGTACATACATATGTACATAGGCTTCCATGAATCTATACCATACCAGGAATTGATGTGGATCCTACAAACACCAGAACCATCTCCAAGAATTATTTTGTAATCAGGTCACAAGGGGTCCCATATAAATATATTGTGTTACACTGTGCATGATAAATCCCCCTGCACAAAATGGATTTGTTTAACTTCAACGAGAAAGTTCAGGCACGAGTCAGGCTTTGATTACACCCTCCTGTAAAACTGTTGGAAAATTAGTTTGGGCACACCATCTGTTTTCCATGTGTCTGTCACAGAGGAGTCTTACTTTTGGCCTGAGAGCAGAAACACATCAGCATTGTGAGACAACATTTGACCGAAGGGCTTGTAGCTCCCTGAATAGAACAGAGAGCCCTCTGATCTGCTCAAACTCAACACGAAACTGTAACTTTTTAACTTTGTACGTAATTCAAGGCTGCATCTCATTCATGAGTTTCATTAAATGCTGCATTCCAGACCTGTGGTTGCAGAGGAGCAGCAGCAGTGTTCAAGGACACGAGTCAGCAAGGAGACACAGAACAAAGCAAGAGAAAAAATAAGAAGAAAACTTCCATGAATTTCTGAAGCAGAAATAAACTTGTTTCTACTTCCAAACCACCTAATGATGAAGCTCTGTTTTACATGTTTGTGCCTGTTGACTTACTATGCTTACATAACCCAGCTACTGAGATACAAGTACAAAGGACACTATTTCACATTAAACTTATTTATATGAAGTTTATATAAAGTTTTATGGTTAATCCAGTTCATACTTGGAACTGCTCCAACTAACCCTTCAGTTCATCAATCTGTTCAGATTAAAGCGTTTTCAATTAAAGCTGTTTAAAAAACATTAATTATTCATTCATTATAGCAGAGTTCTTCAATGACAGGGTCGCACCATAGGTCATGGAGCTACTGCAGAGGGGTCATGAAATTTTTGCTTAGATCACAGGTCAGAGTATTTGACTGAGAGCATATTACTGTTGTAATTTCTGCATATTTTACATCACTGCAACTCCTAATGATAACAATCAACAACTAATATTAGCATACACACACACACGTGTGTGTGTGTGTGTGTGTGTGTGTGTGTGTGTGTGTGTGTGTGTGTGTGTGTGTGTGTGTGTG
>NW_013952712.1:570022-571894 GCF_001266775.1 Austrofundulus limnaeus | reverse complement strand
GTGTGTGTGTGTGTGTGTGTGTGTGTGTGTGTGTGTGTGTAATCCTCCTGAGACCCAAGGTTTTTCTTTATATATCTATAAAGGGGGTCCTTGCTTTGTCCCTTTGGTGGTTCCAGACATTGAGGACCCCTGCTCTATAACATTTTCAGAAAACCTCACGTCATGGACTTTGTTAATGTAGGAAGTTTTTTTCTGAAACACTCGAATAAACCTCAGGTTTTCAGCCTTTTTTTTTTTTACCAATTCTGAAATGAGAAAATACCAGAATTTGTAATGGGATGTCATGATGTCCAGTTTTACTGTAAGTATAAGAGTAAAAAACAAGGTTTTGATTATTTAAAAAATCTGTCACAATGCCAGAGTAAAGAAATGACTAACAAAATAAAAGGATATTCCTTTTGAAAAATTGTCAAGGAGCCATCATTATTCTTCATATGAATTTACCATAATATTGAAATTAATAATCACAGGTGTAAACTGAAGCCAAAACAAAATTATCAAGATGAACTGTCTCAAAACCATAAAGCCAAATCTGTGGAAACAAACAAAAAATCCAATTGAAAAGTGTTTTTGTTTTGGTTTTTTGGATCCATCTGAATTCAGAGTGATATCTGCTCATGAGCTCAGAGTTTATCTGAGTCCACGTTTTGTGCCCTTCAACAAGCTGAGTTGTTGACAGAGCAAAATACTTTTTTTTGTTGTTGTTGTTCCCATTTGATCCGGTTGGGGTTTCTGCTGATAGGAGGTCGGAAACAGGACAGCTGAGATCATGTTTTTCACACTTTTGATTCATTGTTTCCAGCATACAGTTTCAAATGAATAAACAAGTGGGGAAATTGTATTATACCATAACAGGAAAACAACACAAAGCATGTATTAGTGTTATTTAAATTCTTTTCCTATTCTGGGAACAAATTACTCATTAAATCAAAGGAGGTTTTAATTTTCCCAGTTTGTGAATGTGCATCAAGTAGTCCCCCTATCCTTTTCTCCCTTCCTTCCTGTTTTACCAAACTACCTCTTGTTGTCACAGCTATTACCCTTAATTACTACAATTACTTCAGCTGAGGTGGAACAACCACTCAACACCAGATCATTACAGTAAATGTTGGACAACACATTATGAGTAATGATTGAATGTTTTCCAGTGACAATCTTACCTGTGTTTGTCCATGTGCGAGATATCTGTGCTCTTCAGTGACTAGACCTCACACTTTTTACAAGTTGTTCAATTCAGTCCTTCGCTTATTAAACTTACCTGCCTGTTTGCTCTCTACCTAATCGCTCCACTCCCTCCAAAAACAGCGGAACCATCCACCTTTTCTTTTAACCTGGAAAAAACCATGGAAAGTGCAAGCTCTCTGCTCTGGGAAAGATCATACTTAAAGAGTAACGTACCCCAAAATTAACTTTTTTTAGCTGATAAACTGCCTAGAATATGTCTAAAATGTTAGTATATAGTACTGTTTCTGTGCTAATTTTGATGTTTTTGTGCGTGTTTGTTCAAATCTGTAATGTTTGGTCTAAAAACGTCTTTTTGCTGCTCATATGGGTAGAGCAGTGGTACTGCAGGCTAATTTACATATTGATTAACGGCTCTCCACGGTGACGTGTCTTCTCCACAGTTTCGTCACAGCGGCTGTGTTCTGGTATAAAAGCCTCTATCTAAGACACGCCCCTGCAGCAGTCAGAGGGTGGAACAGTTAGCAAGCTTAGCATGATCGTCTGTTGACCTTCAGCCTCGGGTGGGGAGAGCTGACTGCTGCGCTGCTCTCTCTTTCTCTATCTCTCTTTCCACACACACACACACACACACACACACACACACACACACACACACACACACACACACTCGCGCTGGTACACACACAC
>NW_013952712.1:564344-569032 GCF_001266775.1 Austrofundulus limnaeus | reverse complement strand
CACAAAAACATCAAAATTAGCACAGAAACAGTACTATATAACATTTTAGACACATTTTAGGCAGTTTATCAGCTAAAAAAAGTTAATTTTGGGGTACGTTACTCTTTAAATCCTGTCAGGATATGGTGAGATCAATCCATGTCCTTGCTATAATCATCTTAAAATGAGTTTTTTACATTGCTGTAATGTTGAAACAAAGTGAAGTTAACTGTGTCCCGTAAAAGACAAAAAGTAAAGGAAAAACTTTTTTATTCATAAATTCATGTTAAAAAGAATGATTCTTTTCGACTATGTTCTGAATAACTATTGCAAAAACAATTAGAGAATAGTAGATTATAGGAGAATGCGTTGCTTTTGGTTTCACATAGTTTAAACACTGATAAATGGATGAGAATATGATTTTAATACAAAGTGAATCTGTATCATGTTCTGCTTTATTCTGTAAAAACTTTGTATATTCTGTAACAACACATGAATGTAACGCTGATTTAAATTACAATAATTTTATGATAATGGTTATTAGGGAAATATTTTTAGAAGGTTGCTAATGTGATAAAAGTTGATTTTGAGCTTAGACTGTATGGGGATACTGAAGATTCTTAAACACACTCATATTAAAAGTAAATCTCAGATTTTACAATATATCAAAACAAATGCATTTAATATTGGATTGTTTATGTCGCAAGCCACTTCCTCTTTGTATTAGAAGTGACTCGATGCCAGCTCTCCATTTCAGTGGTCTGAATTCTTTCAAACTCAAAGGTCTTACCTAAACAGTGATGAAAGAATTGTTTAAGCTGGTTATGAGGAGAATTTGTCCAGATCTGATCACATTCTACTGCAAGCCACGTCCTTTTTCATTCAGGAAGTTGAGTTGTCGAGCAGGCTGCAGTGAATCACCTCTCGAACACTCTCATTAACTGCGATCTTCCCCTCTTTAGACATTTGCACTTGTTTCCGTATGGATTGGTTTTATGAGTCTGGAGGTAGACCCCAAGGATGTTGTTTTTAATGTTATTGGGCTATAGACAACTGATAAGAATGCTTTGACTTCTAAAACCAGCACATTTGTTTTTTAAACACCATGTAAGAGTCACGTCACAAGGAAATACAATGAAATTGAATGTCCACAATTGTAGAGACTTTTAATTGCTCTTTAAATGAATAACGACAAAGCAGCATTCAGTAACTGAAGACAATTAGTTTACATTTAGAGAAGTCACATCATTCGATGAGAAAAATCTGTCCCTAATCAAGCTGCATTAATTTAGCCAGAATATTTGGATGAGGATTGAGGATGTATCTTCCATAACTTACGAGCTAAAATGTCCTTTGGTCTTGTGGTTCCAGGTTTAATTCACAAGAAGGTCTTCATGATGTCCACTTGTCCTATTACTTGATGAGATTTTGTGTGATCCATGAGAAAGGTTTTGAATTTGATGCTCAAATCTTCAGCTTGCATGTCTTCCAGAAATCTTCAGATCTTCAGTCTTGTCCCCCACCATGTGTCCTCTTCAGATGTCTGCAGGGAATGTCCTTTTTTAAAAAATCCTCTCTCTTGTTCACCCACTCAATGAGGTGGAAGAATGACTTTTTTTGGTATCAAACTGCTTTAAGAAGCTCTTATTGGTTTAGAATGCATGTCGCCCGATGAAGTGAATCAGAGGTTTCCATGACAACGCTTGACTTCCTCTTTCAATGGTTGCCTCCGTCGCTGACAGGTTCAAATGTCACTTGACGTCTGCAGAAGTTCTTGTTTCCTCGCACTCACAATACACTTACTTTATTCTGCTGTAAACTGTAATAGCTGAACTGAAAACATAAATTAAATGTTTTATTAAATGAAATGTTTGACTCTGCAGTTGCTTTTAGGATGATTGCCATTCGTTTTAGTCTTGGTCCTGACTCCTGCTAGCTTTTCAGTAGTCAATATCAAACTATTTGTCCACATTGTTCAAACTGATCTGCAACACATCAGATAATTCTTCAGTGACACCAATTTGATAAGCTTGTACCTAAACTTACTTAGCATTCAGAGCCTTTTAGCAACTGTTCTTCAAAAGAGCAACTAGCAGCTTTTTCTGGTGTTATTAGGGACAGTTAGCGTCTTATGTAATAGCATGTACTGTTCTTACTCTTGAGTGTAGTTGGTGCCGCTATGAGCATTAAAAGCAAACCAGATTCAAGAACACGTATAGGGACAATTTAGAGCTATTATCCTAACATTCATGTTTGTGATCAGTGGGAGGAAACTGAAGTACCCAGAGAAAACCCACACATGCACAGAAAGAATATGCAAACTTTACCCAAAAAGGTACCTGGCCAGGATTCAAACTAACAACCTTCTTGCTGAGAGGTGAAAGCTCTATCAACTGAGCCACTGTGCTGCCCAAAACTAAAATAAAAAAAAAACTCAATTGAAAAAAAAAAAACATAACTCTAAGAGCCTCTTTTAAGTAGGTTTTGCCAGTCAGGAGGGTAAAGGAGGAGAGTTGAAATTGTGGCATTAAAATGTTCATACATTTAATGTCTAATATAATCCACCTTCAGGGATGTAACCAGGAAGAGACATATGTTAAAAGTTGATTCATGATTATTGCAGATGTTTTTAGAGAAGTTTTTTGTTAGTTCTTGGGTGCAGTCTCTCCCTTAGAGTCAGCCTGGGACAGACTCTGCTCCTGAGAGTTTGTTTTGTTTTGCTCTTCTGAAAAGGTGCCAAGGCCTTCTTACTCTGAAGCCTTGACTGTGTACTGCCATGGAGTTGATTGGAGTCAGAGACAAGAATAAAGTTTTTAGAAGAGATTCAACTGGTTTTCTGCTGTAGTCAGACTTCCATTTATTGATCACAAATTCCCTTCAAGCCTTTGGCACAAAAAGCACAATAAAGTAACTTCCCAATGACAAATGACAAAAGTACTTTTAATCGCTGGAAACACTGAAATTGTGCTCAGAGAGGGATTTGTGGGTGAGAAGCAGAAGCCAGCTGTAAACTGAAGGTATGCGGATTGAAATAAGCATCCCAATATGCTAAATGCATCTCCAGAGGTCTGCAGGGCTGTAGATGTTATCGAGCTTGGAGGCTGTTTTGCTTCTATAAATTATATGAGGCACGACGAGAAGTCCATATTTTCTACCAAACTGAGAGTTGGAGCTCTTTTTGTGGTCTAAGATTCCAGTTCAGAGAACTCTGAAAAAGAATTAATGCGCAAAAAGCCAATAAGAGGGAGAATGTTCTTAGAGAAAATGCATTTAAAAAGCAATACACACCTCCTTGTTTTAGCTGGGAACCAATGAGTGACAATTAATCAGAGTGTAAAATGACCCCGGGGATTTAAATGATGCTGTATTACACATTTTAGTACACCTTCTATATGTTGGAGGTTGAATTGCCCCAATAAAATTCATCTAGTTTATTGCAAAACAGATTTTTCTGCAAGATGTTTGGAGATTTATATTTGGTTCACAGGCAACAAAGGAGAGGAGGCAGCTGTCTGCTGCAGTCTGAATACTCTCTCAATTCCAATTTGTTGTGTTGTAAATTATTCTTTATTCTCTATTCTTCTTACTGACAACATCCCAACAGTCAGATGTCGTTGTTGTTGCTCCCAAAAACAGCTAACCTTAATCTATTGACTTTCTTCAAATAAAGTAGGCAAAGAAGTATGATGCACATTTCTGCCATTTTTATAGTTTTTTTTGTTTGTTTGTTTGTTTGTTTTTGTACATAGAGTAGATTGTTTATAACTTTTATCCAAACTCATCTGACTTGGCTTGTTAGACACTTTTGCATCAACTGAGTTACAGTACATGCTGATCAATAAATCTTATAAAATGACTTCTATCACCAGGCTTTAAAATTCTGGAAAGGACCATGATGACCTGGATTCTCCAATCAGCCTGTGAATCCATCATCAACCGTGACATCACACAGCTGCTGAGGCACATTCGGCTTAAACAAGAGCAAATCTCCAGCCATTTTCAATGATTTTTTTTCCTTCAAATCATTCCTGCTTTTTGCCCCTCCCTGCGCCAAACTTGCATGTTTGAAACTTTATTGATTTGTATACCTGACATAAGAAGAAAACACAAAGAGGAAAGGACTAAAACAAATAAGATGGCATTAGAAATAGAGGTTTGAAAATAAACATGCAAAACACTATTTAAAAAATATACTAACAGTGATGACAGAAGTTGGTGTAAAGTCAAAGACACATTACTTCTTCACTTTAGCACAGTTTTCATCAGTTTCCTGTTGACCAACAGCATCAGAGGCTTTTAGCTTGAGTTCTAACCAACATAGTTTGAGAGTCTTAAACAATCCTTCAGTTGGCAAAGGTTTCACATCAAAAGCCTTCACCCCAGTCCTTCCCATTGATCTTACCTTGGGACTGGCACTATGGTTCCACTGCTGCTGAGTTTTACCTGTTGCAGATAAATATCTTTATTTATCAAAGCTTATCCCTTCCAACACATTCTTTGAGTGTTAACAGATTGTTCAAGAGTTAAATCTTTGGTATGCAAAATGGTTCACAATACAGGTGCAGCTCAGATTAGAATATCAATAAAAACTTATTTTTTTTGTTCAGTCAGTTCAGAGACACTGTATAATATGGAGGTAAATTTGTGTTTTTATTATTCAATCAAACAAAAAGCATCTTCAATCAAAAAGTAATAATTTCAATCAAAAA
>NW_013952712.1:560601-564155 GCF_001266775.1 Austrofundulus limnaeus | reverse complement strand
TTTTTGGTTGATGCTCTCAAACTTTTGGTTGATGCTTTAAGTTTTTGGTTGACGCTTTAAGTTTTTGGTTGACTTTCTAAGTTTTTCTTAGTTTCTTTCTAAGCCAAGCTTGTGATCGGAAGATAGCCGGTTCAACTCCAGGTTGGTTTCCATGTTGCACGTGTGTTCACATGTGTGAAAGGTTAAATGTAGAGACTTAAAGGACACCTATTATGCAAAATGCCCTTTTTAAAAGTTTTTTTACTCAACTTTGGGTGTGAACTTCTTAAGAAAACAGTCCTAGGACCAAAAAAATGCACCCAAGGGCATATTTACTGTAAGTAAATATATTTTGATGTATATTAATGACAAGTTTTATACATTTTGTGATGTCACAAGCCGTACGACAACCCACCAGAACCTGCATTCAGCCTCTTACCTAGCAAACCCCAGGTGAAGCTGCTCCTCCATATAAAAAGCCGTCATGGTGTTGTTGTGTAATGTGTAATTTTATAACAAGCCTACTATAGCACAGTGGGTAGAGTGTTGGACCAGAGAGTGGGAGACTAGGGAACGAGGCTGACATGGACACAAAGAATTTAATTTTTTGTTTTCGTTTGTTATGAACATGTTTTCTCATGTACTTCTATTGTTTAGTTTATGAAAGCCTTGTTAAAGCCTTGTTATTTGCCAAAGTTGAGTAAAAAAACCTTTAAAAAGTGAATTTTGCGTAATAGGTCGCTTTTAGCCTAGGCAGCCAGTTCAACTCCAGGATGGTCTCCATGTTGCACGTGTGTTCACATGTGTGATACTGTAGGTTAAATGCAGAGACTTAAAAGAGACCTATTATGCTATTATGCTTTTAAGTCTCTGCATTTAACCTATCCTATCATACATGTGAACACACGTGCAACATGGAGACCAGCCTGGAGTTGAACCGGCTATTTTCCGATCACAAGCTTAGCTTCTCTACTCCCTGCGCCACTACCCTAGTTTGTGATTTCTGAGTTCAAATCTTTTTTGAGTTCAACCAAAAACTTAGAAAGTCAACCAAAAACTTAAAGCGTCTACCAAAAGTTTGAGATTCAACCAAAAGTTTATGTTTTGCAAAAAAACGTTTTGATAGTTTTTTTTTATTTTTTGATTGAAACAGGTTTTTTTGTTTGGTTGATAAAACATTTTTTTTGGTTGAAATTATTTTTTTAAATTGAAACAGCTTTTTTAGTTTGGTTAAAATTATTTTTTTTTGGTTGAAAATATTAATTTTGATTGAATTTATTTTTTGTTTGGTTGAAAAAAATATTTTTGATTGAAGTTATTTTTTTGATTGAAGATGCTTTTTGTTTGATTGAATAATAAAAACACAAATTTACCTCCATAATATAGTATTATAAATCACTTGTATATGATTTATTATACAGAGTGAAATATTTTAATCCTTTATTTAGTGTAACAAGTGATGACAAAACAAACTTTAGTGTCTCAGATGATTAGAATATTACATAGCCAAACTTTTAGTACTTTTGGTAGTGTGGCCAGGAGCCAAGTCCTGCTGAAAAAATAAATCAGTATCTCCATAAACTTGTCAGCAGAAGGAAGCATGAAATGCTTTAAAATTTCCTGTGGTGACTGGAGACTTCAGAAAACCCAGCAGACCAACAGATGACATGGTCCCAAGCCATGACTGAGTGTGGAAACTTCACAATGGACTTCAACAACATGGATTCTGTGCTTCTCCATCCTTCTTTTAGACTCTGGAACTTGATGTCAAAATGATATGCAATAATTGCTTCTATTTGAAAAGTGGACATTAAACCATTGAGCAACAGTCCTGTTCTTTGTCTCCTCAGCCCAGGTAGGCCACTTTAATGTCTCTGGTTCAGGCGTGGCTTGACTTGAGGAATGAGCCTTTTCATCCATGTCTAAAGTTTATTCGAACTTGGCACCTTCCCACACTGCTAAAAGTATTAAAATCTGTGCATGTAATATTCAAATTTTCTGAAACATTATTTAATTGTTTCCTTATTTATAAGCCATAATAAAATTTACAAGAAATAAAGTCTTGAAATACTGTATTTCAAATGTGTAATGAATCTGAGTAAGTTTCACGTTCTGAACTGACTTTATTTTTTTCACAATATTAATTTTTTGATGCACTTTGCATGTGTTTCTTTTTTTAATACAAAATTAAGCAACTAAGCTATAAATGTGTTTTTGTGACACATGCCTTCAGACCAGCTGAAGCCTACACATGGAAATGCCCATGTTGCTCTGCTTGTCTGAGCCTTGGCATATAAAAACTACAAACTGGCATCAGAGTCACCAGTTCAATATTTCATATTGTATAACTGATCCTTACATTTTTATAACAAAGTTATTGCATGACTTCATTACCATAACATAACAAACATGGACCCACAGTCAGTTGATCAAACGCTGCAATTTTTTTTAAGAATGTAGCGCCTAAGGCGACCACTAGGGGCAGACTCTACAAAACAAAACCTCATGACGTTCAATATCTAAAAAAGTTGAATAGGTCCTCTGGATGAGTTTTTTCTTTGTTGGAAAAAATGCTTTGTCTCTTCTATAAAAGACTTCTTCATTCTGAGGAGTTACGGGTAAGCTCAGACTTATAAGCAGTACATGGTTTACTTGTCCACCGTTTGGAAGAACTGCTTAAAAGGCTGAGTTTCAGTAGTTCAATAGTTCTGTTATGAACATATCATCTTTGTGTCATATAATGTTTGTAATGAAAAACAATACATAATAAAGTATTTCATAGAGCTAAAAAATTGTTTGGTTTAAAATTAATTATTGCTTTCTGGAGTGTTGATGAAATTTTGTAAAGAAAGTGTGTATTTAAATACTCTCAAATGAGTAAGATGGACATGAAAAAAACTAATACTTCAGACTGCATGGAAGCATGAGGAGCAGCTGGATTCAATATTTGCTTCATGCAGTAGAAGGACATAGTTTATATTTATATTGTTTTTACAGGTCACTGATGTGTTTGCACAATGTCTGGTGCTTGTGCAAAGGCAATAAATTACAAGTCTTGGCCTGTGAGTTTTTACCATAAGTGTTCGTCACACGGGCTGATTACTGAGACACACTCTTTTAGAACCTGCCATGGCTGTAAATGAACCTGTAATCCATACTCCCTGAGGTCAATCTCCTTTTCGGATTATCCGGAGAGCAGCTGAGCACCCATAACGGGACAACTACAAGAGAAAGAACAAAGTGTCTTGTCACATTTTTTACAAGAAAGTAAAACTTTGTCTGTAAGCTATGCAGGTGCAGTGTGGCAAAATATGAATGTTTACTAAAACAGGCATATTTGACTTGGGAAAAGTAGGTAGGTTTCTGTGAAAACTTTATAAATAATAAATATCTTATCTATTGCAGATGGAACATGTTCCTCAAGATAACATCCGTTTGGATATGTAGTTTAATTCTGAGCAGATTGACAAGCAGCTAATTACAGTGGTTTGCAAAAGTATTCATACCCCTTGAACTTTTCCATATTTTGTCACATTACAACCACAAACATAAATATATTTCACTGGAATTTAATG
>NW_013952712.1:529768-559405 GCF_001266775.1 Austrofundulus limnaeus | reverse complement strand
CATTAAATTCCAGTGAAATATATTTATGTTTGTGGTTGTAATGTGACAAAATATGGAAAAGTTCAAGGGGTATGAATACTTTTGCAAACCACTGTAAATCAGGGTCATAAATAAAGTGGATTCATGCCAACTTAAAACAACTAGTTTCAGAATGTTTTATACTGGTTCATTCAAATGTTGTCTTATTATTCTTTCTACTGCCTTCAATGTCACATTTTACATTTTTTAAATAAAACATTTTGCTCCAAAATGGCAGAAATCTATTTTGTTTATAGATCTTCTTGGACTAGTTACTCTAGTCAGATTTAACTTCAACTTCACCAAACTGAGTTCATTCAATCTATAACATTGATAATTCACAACTTTTTCACAAAACATTACTTTAACACAGAAGTATCAGTCATTTTCATCAAGGGCCACGTGAGTATTATGGTTGCCCTCAGCTGTACTTTTCCTCATCTCTTTACAGCTGAGCACCACAAAAAAATAACTGAGCTCTATGTGGTATTTTGTGCATAGAAACAGCATTTGAATGTGTCCTCTTAAAAACACTGAAATGTAATATGTGTACATCTGACTAAATGTGAAATAATAATAAAATAAATGTTATTAAAAGTAAAGTTTTGCTCAGTGTTGATTTCTGTTGAGTTCAACATTTTGAATTATGAACTGGGGTAGTCAGAGTTCCCCCACTTTCCGACGGGAAATTGGGCAGAACGTTCCAGTTTAAATTTACAACTTGTAAGTGGGAAATTCCCACTTCTCACTACAACTGGGCCTCTGTAAAAGAAGTTGGTGAAAATGCAATTAAATAAAGATCTTACGCTGCAAATTTATCCATCAGTCAGCTACGTTTGAACCCTGTACACCTACATCTAGTGGTGGGATGCAATCACTCAATGGGTGCATGAATTATAGGAAATGTAGTTCATGGTCAATGCTGGCTTTGAAGCTGCATTCACTTATTCAAGTCTTTAATGCATTGTTGAAGCTCTTGACCCATGTAGAATGCCATGGCAGGCCACATTTGTCCTGCACAGATTGAGTTTGACACAGTAGATCTAAACAATTGTGTTTTAAATTTAAAAAAAGAAAATAATCATTAAATTTCATACAAGTGACTGTTCAAAATTGTCATATTCAGATGTGACACATTTAGATTTTTTTCATTGTACTTGCAAGTTTAAACTATTTCAATTTATTCAGCAACTCATCAAAATACATTAATATTTCATGATGTAGGATTGAAAAATTAAGAACCTGTAGCCTTTTAATCACAGATGTTCCAGCAATAATTACAAAACCGTTGATTATTTTTACTTCTTTTATTGTATACAGCTGCAGAAAAAAGATAACACTGGATATCGTAATCAGTATAAAAGAAAGATGTCTACACACTAAACACTTTGACTCTAAATATTTACGCAAATAATTGTGAAACTACATCAGTGATGGTGCTGACATGATTGTAGGTGTTTGTCACGCAAAAAGCAAGTGCAAATGTGAAAACAAAACAGACCGCAAAAGGCATGGTATTGTCACAAGAGTCTGTTCCAACAGTGCTGTTTTTACTTGAGTAGACGTCTAAATGAAAAGCAAAGTCCAAGAAACTAAAATGAGGTCTCTGTGCAAGTCTGTGACCCCCTAACAGAACTGATTTGGCTGACATCGAATGAAACCAGAACATAATGTGTTGCAGCTGCAGCAGACATGTTTAAATAATCCAGAGAGGATCGTGTGTGAAGACCCAAAGGAAACACTGGAATTAGTCTGTCTGAAGGTCTCAGATTTAAATGCAGTATAACCACCAGATAAGTAGTCACGGGACAAATCTTTCTCCAAGAATTTATGCTTTTTTTCAGCTTTTTCACTGATGCACACAGATTGAAATTGTCATTACAGAGAGCAAGTGTTGTTTATGAGCTCGCCTTTCCTGGACCTGGTTTCTCCCAGATGCATGACATGAGACATCTGAAAGAATACTCTCTAGGATCTGATCTCTGGGCTGCCTCACAGCATTTTTCCAATGAAATAAGTTTTCATTTATTTCTGGATTTGATCACAGAACTGTACTGGGTTCATGGACTCAACCTTTCTTTACTAATTCTTTCTTCTTGTCTGCCTCATGATGTGTTTACCGACACACATACTCCTCCTTCAGAACTCAAAAAACATTAAAAAACAGCATTTTCATACTGTAAAATTCTAATTTTATGGTAATAAATATTCAAATAAATTCAGCAGCAGTAAATGTGGTCACTTAAAAGAAACTTTGACATTTAAGGAAAAATGTTTTTGTCACTCTTCCAAATTTTTTACTTGCATTTTTAAGCAGATATTAAGACTGGTCAGTAGCCACTTAGCTTAGATATTGAGATATTTTAAAGTACTGTTCATTCAACAAGAATATCAGCTGTAAATACCTTTTGGAAATATCACAACTCAGAAATAAGATAAAATAAAAACTTAATTTTGAATAGACTGACAAGCTAATGACTAATCCAAGCAGGGCCAAGACCAATATGGATTGGGGTAATCTTTAAGCAACTGTCTCAAACATTTCCTAACTGTTCAAGCAAATGCCATTTTATAAACCTTTTACTTTACTTCTTCCTTTCAGAGTTATGTGGGTCACTGCACTCTAAAAATGAAATGTTGGATTTACTTAACCATGTTATGTGACCTGGTTCCATTTAACTGAGTTGAGCAAATTCAAAGCAACATGCTCATGTTCTTTGGTTAAAAAACTGGTATATTGCTTTGAATTTACTCAACACAGTTAAGTGGAACCAGGTAACATAACATGGTTAAGTAAATCCAACATTTCATTTTTTACAGTGTGGTGCCAATATCTGGAATTACGGAAAACTTCTAAAGTTGTTCTGTTATTTAAAAAGTCCAAAGAATCGCTTGACAGGACAAAACAGCAGACCAATAAGCATCTTACCTGTACTGAGTAAATTACTGGAAGGAGTAGTGTTCAGATTCAATCTTAATGGAATATAAATTGTAATTTTTCTGATGTTTAACATGCACATGAAGAGGGTTACTCTACATGTATGGCACCAGCAGCACTTACTGATGACTGGTTAATACAGATTGATTAAAAAAATTAGTGGGAGCCGTGTTCCTTGATTTCATTGCTGCTTTTGATATTGTTCATCATGGACTCTTATCTGATTAATAGATATCTCAGTAGCAGAAAACAATGTGTGATGTTTAATAGTTTTTGTGCTAATGTTTTAACCCTTCCATGTGGTATACCACAGGGTGGCTGTTTGGGTCCTCTTCTGGTTAACATTTTTATTAATGATTTGCTGTATATGTTAAGTGACTATTAAACAATTGTATATGCGGAGGACACCATGTTTATTCTGGCTGTCTAAGTCAGGTAAACAAGGTATTGCAACAGGAATTGATGCCTGTTTATGAGTGGGTTTCTGAAAACAAGTTAAAACTAAATGTGTTTATGAAGTGGATGGTTTTAGGCTCTGAATATTTAATAAGACAGATTCCAATTTTGGATATTACTTTAAATAATAACCAAATTGAACAAATTTAAAAAAAAAAAATGAAACTGCTTGGAGTTACAGTTGACCAAACATTATTTTGGTCCACACATGAGTAGAAATATTTCTCATTTCATGTCTCTAAAAATAAGAAAAAACGATATAAAAAGCTTTATATCACATTGACTGTTGTTCAGTGGTCTGGTCCTGTACATCTAAAACAGTTCAGAGCAAAGCTGCAGGATTAGCACTGGGCTGTGAGTTTAGGACCAATGTTGATTTAATGAATCCAAGACTTGTCGTGGATGAAAGTCAAGGAAAGACAGTCTTCTTTTTTATACACATACAATTGGAATGCGACAAAAACCTTTTGACTTTTTTTCACAGCTGTCACCCGCTTCAGGGAGACATGCTTTTAATACAAGACAAGCTTCTGGTGTTTTGTTTACGTTACCCCTGCCAAGAACAAATGCACTGAAAAACAGTTTTGTATAGTAGTTTCTTATTGGAATAAGTTGCCTCTGAAACTAACAAATTTAGAAATTTACAATAAATTTTAAATTATTCTTAAAAAATCCATTATTTGCTATGACATTACATTTACATTACAGTAAAAACAGTCAATTCTTATATCCATTAATTATTGATTAATAGTTATTTCTCCTTGTTTTTCTTTTGTATTGAATTTAGATATATTTGAGCCAGTAGATTTATTTTGCTGTTTTACATTGGCTTCTTTGTTTTAAGGTTTGCGCTGGCTGTTTCTAATTTAGTTATGTTTTACTGATTAGTTTTATTGTTGATTGAACCGTTTTTGTTTTAATGTAGACCAATAAGCATCTTATACTTTATTTGGTGTGTTTTGGGCCTCAGGAAGAGTAGTCTCTGCCTATGCAGAGACTAATGAGGACCTTTAAATAAATAAACAAACATCCAGCAGTCACTGTGTGAGGGGTGGGGTACATCCTCAAGTCACAAGTCCATCACAGGTCCACATAGAGACAAACAACCATTCACTCTCTCACTCACACCTAGGGACAATTTAGAGTTACCAATTAACCAAATATTCATGGTTTTGGTCTTTGAGAGGAAACCAGAGTACCCAGAGAACACCCACACTTGCACAGAAAGAATATACAAACTTAGAAAGAACCCCGGCCCGGATTCAATTCAGCAACCTTTTTGCTGAGAGGCTATACCAACTGAGCCATCATGCTGCTTACTTAAACATATATATTATTTTTTTCCAAAAAGTAAAGACATTTAATCCACTGCAGGTAAGTTACTGACTGCTTATAACATCTCCAAAGAACCCCACTTAAAAAAAAATCTTAAATATTTCTTTTGAAGTATTGAAAAGGGGTGATGTGAATGTGGAGCAATTAATAAAGCAGTGTCCACAGACATCAGTTTCTTCCTTCCTACTTATAAAAAATTTATTTATAATTATTATTATTAATTAATTAATTAATTCAATTTTGATTGTTGAAAGAACTAATATCTAAATCTGTATGTGCCGTTTCTCTAGTTCTCACTTCTTATTTGCTCTAACAGTTTAATTGTATTTTTATCCATGTAGACTTTGTCACATTTGCAAACTACTTGGTGCTTGTGTGAAGATCTGTGTTCGTCTCCACTTGTTTCGTCACCTATACATTCTGTCGGTTCACTGTGCATCCTGTTGCCAGTCTGGTTGGTCCTCTGAGGTCCCCACTGTCTTTAAAAGTGGGTTTTTCTGTTGCCCCTTCAGCATTTTGTTTTGTGTAATTAAAACTTTTGGTTTTCTGGACTCCTGAGTTTTGCCTGGATAAAATCTACACACAACTTGACAGCTTGTTACCATGCAGACACTAAACACAAATAAACTTGTGAAAAAAAAGGAAAATGCCAAACTCCATTATAACTAATCATGAGAATGAACATGTCACAACATCTAGCAGAACTTTATGAAGACATGCTGTTACAGTCCAAACTGCAGCTAGCTGCTATACTTTAATGGAAAGAGTCAGTAAAACATTCAGTCTTTCATTTCAGCATCGACAGGAGACCTGTGTGTTTTTGTGTGTTCAATGTGATTCACCTCAGATATACAGCAGGCCGACACACATCAGTGAAACAATTATGAAACTGCAATTTAGCTTCTCGGATATTCCCCTCAAACTGTTTTATTTCACTGTAAAGTTAATTAACTAATCCTGCTTTGAAATGAAACACATCTACATTTCAAGGAGCATTTCCAATTAAAATAGCACCAACAAACTGCTCCCAAATCCCTGTGTGATAAAAGCTAAAAGAATCAGAAAGACAAAAAAAGATAACCAGTTTAACTAAATATAAATTCATAGTTTATGTTCTTCTCTTTCACGAGAAGGCCTTTACCACATAAGCAAACAATAATACCGTTAAACAATAATACTTCATGGTTTTATATTCATGTGTCTGACAATACTTCAAGTAACAGAGTGTGGTCCTACAGAATCAAGTCCAGCAGGTAAGCAGCAAACATGGACCAGAATGTCAAGAGAAGCTCAGCCAGTGGAGAAAAGGCACAAAGGAAGGTGGATGAACTGTCAGCGCCTCGGCACAGACAGACAAGGACAGCTGCAGCATTACTGTCCAGGTTCTCAAAGTGCTGCAGGAAGGTCAAACAAACACAACTCAGGCTTGGAGGAGTGTTGTGAACAGAGAAACTTCTTGACGAGGAGCTTTTTTAAATCAGTGAAGGATGTTCCTGTGAAACACAAGTAGCTGTATTATTGAGATTACTGGTAAGTTTAGGAACAATTGTAATAAACTTTGTTTACTTAATATTTCTTTTGTTAAAAATTGGGCTGGAGTGTGTGAAGCTGTGTTAACTCTTAACAAATACTTTTGAAAAATCATTAGAAGCACTTTATAATTCTTTAGCATTACTTAATCATTAACAAATGGTTAGTTAACCTTGAAAACATAAGTAATTAAGAATTATTTATGCTTAATAGGCTATAAATTAACACATTTATTAACATATTACACATAAAGGCTAAGTACTTCCTAAAGCAACACACGTTTTATTCATTATTTAACTCATGAATTAACTATTCTATATACTGTGTGTGCATATAAATGTACTTTCACACCATGTGTAAGACATGTATTAATGATTAGAGAACATTAGCAAATAATATCCTACTTGTTTTAAATAGTTCTTTAAAATAACTGTTTTATAAAGCTTAACATCTCTGTCAGGGTTGTATTAAACGATTAATAGCATACAATTCTATGATTATTTGCAAGTTCAAAAAAGAGCAGAGTTAGCTTTGGTGCTTCCTTTGCACTCAGAGGCATTTTTAGAAGGAATACTTATATCGCTTGCCAGAATAACTGCATAATTAAAGTTAGCAATAGTGCAAAGATTTTTAAAAAATCTGACATTGTTTTTAGTTGGTAGCATTGCACTTTGATCTTGGACCTCGATTGTAATTAACTCTTTAATTCAGTCAGAATTATACGATTTCTTCAAACTGAGCTCATTCAAACGGCAACAATATACAACAGGTACCGGTAATATTATTTATTATTGATTTAGCATTATTGTTCATATCTTTCCTCAGAAACCCACTTAGAATGACCAGAACCATTGCTATAAAAGCTAATACATTTACTTGAATTGTGCAAACGATCTCATGAACCACTTGGCCGACTTTACTTAAACTTATAGAAAATAGTCATTTGCTGTTCGTCTCCATCATTGCAAGTTTTAAAGTCAACCAGATTTAAGATGGCTGCCACAATTAATGGACATTAGCAAACCTAAAAAAGCTTAAATCTGTTCATTTTACCTGTACTGAACTAAAGTTTGGTGTGTTAGTAGCTAAGACTGATCATTGATCCCATACTCTGAAGTGTCAGTGGATAGCACAGGATCTTTGTTTAAAACACTGGTTTGAAAACAAAAGATGTGCATTTGTTTCAGGTATGCAGCTACTTTTTATTCTAGAAAAAATGATTTGATACAAAAGATATAGTTAATTATTTTTTTGCCTGCTTGTTTCTTTATGTTTAGTTTTACAGTGTGCTTTATCTAAAAAAAAGGTTTACATGGCGTCATATGGTGGCCCTTCTTCTTTTTTCATGTGCTGTCTTTAAAAAGGTCATCTGTCCTTATTGTGAAATAACACCACTAAATGTTCTTAAATACCTTATTGTCCACATGACAGTTTCATGTCTGCACAGAGGAGCTTTCTCGCCGGGTGTCCATGACACTGCAGCACAAAGAGCACAACATTCACAAACACTTAAAAATGACTTGTTTAAGTAATATTCATTGCATTTACAAAGAAAAACCTACAACTGAACTCAGCTGGATTGGCACCAGTTTTCACTGTGGTGCTCCTTCTAGGCTTTTGGTCTACATCAACTGCTTCTGTCTGATTGTATCAGCTGCAGGGCTGGCTGAAATGTACAAATAATAAATCTGTCTCGACGCTGGTTGGTCATGGCCTGAACTCTTGTCTCCTCCACCTCCTGACTTCCAAACAAAACCTCATTTCTTATAAAATTTCCCAGCCTCCTGTAGCCCAAACTTACTTTTCTTTTTATTTCTTTAAATCATGTAAATGGAACTCACGCTTGATGTTGTCTCACAAAGTCTGCAAACTGGCGATCCTTAGCATAGAGCTCAATGATGCGAATTCTGTCTTGGATTTCCTGCAGAAAAAAAAGATTTGATTTGATTGAGAAGAATATATGACAAACAGATAAACAGCAAATTAAACCAGCTGTGGAAGAATCAATGTTTAACTATTCAAAAAAATCACTTTAAAACCACACTGATTTTAAGGCTGAGATTGTCTGATATTTTTTTAGGTAATGCTTATGATGTCAGCAGAAAGTAATGAAAAGTATGATACAAATGTAATTTAGCTCCAGATAAGGAGCTGCCATCTAGGCGTATTGGGGCCAAAAAGATTTACATCATCGCTTTAAATCAAAATGTTTGCATAGAAACACTTTTTCAGTTTGTTTTGACCCAGTGACCATGGAATCCACAAAAAAATCATCATTTAAAGAAATCTTATAAGTCAGACATTGAATTTTTTTTCTTTTTTGCTTGGCTCAACAATCTTTTACGATTAGAAAAAGGATCCACTAAGAAACAGCTGATGCCCAAAAGACAGAACATCTTGAACACCTAAAACACAATCACCAGCAAGCCATCAGCTACATGCAGATTTACTGGTTCTTAGTTGTGGTTGGCAATAAATGAGTTATTGAAAACAAAAGGGACTGTGTTTTTGATTTACATCTTGGGAAAAACACTAAAAAGTAGCAGATACAACCAGACTCAGTTAGGTCTGGCTCAGCTGTTCAAAAATTTGTTCATTTTAGTACGTGGCTTGGATTTGTTAACACGCTGAGCATCTTCATCTTGTTGAAAGGTCCACTTCAGGTTCAACTCTGATTCTCTGACAAACGGTCTTGTTTCTCTTGCAGCACTGTTTGATATGAAGCAGAACTCACAGATGCATTGGTGACTGATCTGCCCAGTCTTTGAGGCAGCTAAGCAACACAAACATAACATTTTCACCAGTGTGCCTCATAGTTGCCTTAAAAAGATGTTACTGATCAAAAATATCTGCTGTTACTGTGGTCAAAAATACTGCTGGTTTCAAAAGACGGTCTTTTGCCCAAAGTTCCTGGAGGTAAAATAGAGAAAATGGGAAAAAAGAAAAAGTAAACAGGTAGTTCACTTTGACACAAACCTCTTTGGTCAGCTCGCTGTTCTCGTAGATGTGTCGTATCTCCTCACTGCTGAAGTCTGTGGAGGCCTCAGCGCTGGCACTGCTGTACATGGGGGGCTCGGGGTAACGGCGATAGTAGTGGCTGTAGCCTGTTGTGGCTTCACTTTCATACATGGGGTTGTATTTGGTCGCCCTGTCTATAGACGGGAGACTTTCTATTCGCCTGCAGGATAACAAAGGAATGTGGAAGCAGACATACCAATTAAAAAAACTGTTAAGTGCAAAAAGGTAGTTTTTCACAGAGATGGAACTGTTGGAGAGTAGCTGATATTCAAATATGACTCAATATTGCAAGAAAATACACAAACTAGATACCGCACAACAATAGCATATATGACATACGCACATACGCAACAGAACTCACATATGGGTAGTGGATGTTTAAGATGCTCTGGTATTTATGTGAGAAGTAATTTTGGAATGGTGAACACAAATAAAATGTTTTGTTGATGGAAAACAAACAAACAAAAAAACAGATCTGTTTTCTGTAGTCTATTTGAATGAGAGTGGTAATAAAACTAACCACATTCACATGCATGTTGTCATATGCACTAATCTCTCATGCAAATTGTTCTTTAGATTTTTTATAAATATAGAAATTATCCGTTGAGACTCGTTTGAGTACAAGCCATTTTGGGTGGAGTCAATAAACATAAATATGAGGCTGTTGGACTGTAGGTCAGATAGGACATTTGTGCCAAATTTCATCAAAATCTGATCATGTTTATAGACGTACAGGCTTGAAATTACAATTTTCAGTCATGTGTTTTGATACTTTTGCCTACAGCTAGGTGGCTTTGGATTTAAAAAGACTGGGTCAAAACGAGTTAATCTGAGATAAACTTAGAGAATGGGTGAAAGAGGGGCTAGTGGGGTTACAAAAAAGAGGAACTGAGAGCAAAGCATTACTGTTCCACTTTATATAGAGCCCAATTGAATGATTTGAATGTGAAAATTTATTTAAAAAAATATGTATGCTTTAAAAAAAGGCAGTATATTGAACTGATTTACCTGCAGGCCAGACCTATTGAAACATTTAGAGCCTTATGATCTACAAATATAAAAAATAGGTCTGAAACTGCTGAGCAGCTAAAATCCTACATAAAGAAAATTAATTTTAATTTTATACATAATACGCATCTTAAAAATTGTCATTTCTTCAGACAACTGACCATTTTCATAAAAAAATAGAAAACATTTGTTAAAATTAGCCGAATAATAAACATTTTTGTTTCAAATATTTTCCTTACTCTATTTTTAGAGGAAGAAGTCATTACATCAACTGAAGTTCTGTGTTTGTTTTTAGACATTTTAATATTAAGATGAATTTCTTCTTGAGAAATTAAACAAATATGGCATAAGAGGTCCAGGACTACAGTGGGTATCAAGTTATTTAACCACTAGTAAACAGTTTGTACAAATTAATGATGTAAGGTCTGAACTTTGTAATATTGTTGGTGGGGTTCCACAAGGTTCTGTAATGGGACCAAAGTTGTTTCTTCTATATATTAATGACTTGGTAAATGTGTCGGGTTTGTTGAGATGTGTTTTATTTGCAGACGACACTACAGTTTTTGCTTGGGTAACATGGAACAGATGTTGAAAATGATGGAAATAAAATTTGTAAAAGAACAAAATTGGTTTAATTGTAATAAGTTATCATTAAATTTGATTTTAAAAATTGCGTGATATCTAGTAATAGAAAGAAAACAACTGATGTTCCATTTAGAGTGGATGGTGTCGAAATTTGCAGTCAGTGAGGTGAAGTTTTTGGGTGTCATCATTGACGAAAAGCTGACATGGAAACTTCATATAAATTACTTAAGAACAAAAAGGGCAAAATCTATGGCAGTACTGTATAAAGTTAAGGAGTTACTTAATGATAAAGCACTATTTATACTATATAATGCAATTATCGTTCCACATTTGATTTATTGTATAGAAGTCTGGGGAAATGCATGTAAAACAATTACTAATCCTATTTTTATTTGACAAAAAAAGGGCCATAAGAATTATCACGAGAAAGCATTACAATCACCCTTCTAATATATTATTTTCATCAATTATCATTATTAAAATTCTATGAGTTGGTTGAATATCATATTCTGCAGGCTATGTATAAAGCTCATAAAAATGTGTTACCTTCAAACATCCAATCTGATTTTGTTAAGAGGGAAAGCTGCTATAATTTGAAGGGACTACAAATTGTTAAACCGAAATTCCGAACAAATTTAAAGGACAAATGCAGTTCAGTGAAAGGTATAAGACTATGGAATAATCTGGAAAATGATTATAAAAGCTATGGATCAATTCATTCTTTTAAAAATGATCAAAGCAAAATTGTTAAAGAAATAAGAAATTGTTTAATTTGTATTTGTAAGAGTTACTGTTTAAGGAGTTAATTTTTGTTGTGTTTTATTATATGGGTTATTATTGTTTGAAATTAATACACTTTTTGTAAATAGGAGCAGATATAAGATTTTTTTTCTTCTGCTGCATTTCATTTTATTTTATTTGTTTTGTTTTGTTGTATGTAGTGTTTTGTTTTTAGAAGGAAATAAATAAATACCATAAATAAATGTAAAAAAAAATAGGTTGTATGCGTATCATAATGAATTTTATTACAGTATTATATTATTCTGTGCTCTTAATTGTGCAAACAAAAAAGCACAAGAGTATGAATTTGAGATTTTAAGCAATGAAAAGTGATAAAAAGTTTGGAGTTAAAATTAATCAAACTTTTATTTACCAATATTTTTTTTTTCAAATTCTAGATTAAACCCTTTGAGAATTAAATGAGCAAATATAAAAGACATCCTCCATCCATATTTGTCAAACAACATGTATACTGAAACCTCTCCAAGCCCGGTATAATTATAACAAGACAAAACCCAACGCCAACCGTCACTGATGTCCCCCCGTCACCATCCAGTGGTGAACAACTGTTAGCAGTTTTGTTGAAATCATCACAGGCCTTGATTATTTAAACAATCTCATAAGGTGAACGGATGGTGTGCTAAGTGATCTTGTTAACCTACTAAACAAAAGTGTTGAGCATGTCTCCCTTATGATGCACACAATTTTTGTTTCAGATCAGATCACGTATGTGTGATTTAGAGCCAATTATGTGCAAAGTGGGCGGGTCTAAAGTGATATCGTCTCAGACAAAGAGACTTTATTTTAGGTCCTGAGATGTTACACGTGTACCAAATTTCATGATTCCAGGTCCAAGCATGGCTTGGGGCTAATTTTTTTATTTATTTATTGTAGGAGGTGATGTGGAGGAATTAGGCCACACACCCAAAAATTGGCCTGCATTCCTATAGTGTAGTGGTTTCGGATTGACCATTGTGAATTTAATGCAGATTGGCTGAAATATGTGGAATTTAGAGCAGTCAACAGCGTGATGTCTGACTCTGTTGCACCACCAAGACCACACCTTCACCAAAAAGTCTTTGTGCTTGAAAGTAAGTGGGATCAAGTTATTATTTGTGTTCTGACACAGTTTGTTACTGATTAGGTCAAGACGGTCAGAGATGGAGCTTTCAAAGCCAAAATATGTCACTTCCTGTTGTCAGGGGACGGGACTTTGTTTATGTCATGTGTCCACATAGTGTGGTTAAGCATGCAAGATGGATGAATCATACCAAATTTGGTGTRTTTTAACCTTTGCTTGTGAAAGTTAGWGCTGTCTGAAATTGTAACGGACAGAAGGGGAACATTTCTAAGTCCCCCTCCTCGGCGATGAGAGACAAACATACATATCAAMCCCTTTGGACGATGACCTGTATAATGAGCCCCAAAAATCCGTAATTTTTGCAAAAAATCGTACTACTCGTACCCACGTGGGGGGCTGTCAGACGCGGAGATGAGAGTGCCTGAGGAAAGGAGCGTGGAAGAAGTGGAGAACTTATTTCTAGCGTTCTTTCTATCAGCAGAACAGGWTGGTGGTTATTTGATGTTATTTATTGGGTTTTTTCTACATCCTACAGCCTCTGACATGTTTAATTAATTTGAAACTGAAGTTTTGAAAAAATCTGTAAAACTTGAAAAAAATCCATGAGATTGCTCTATACGTCCATATACCTGCAAAATGATGGAAAATCTGCGCAAATTATGGACAATCCRTACAACTTGACATATATGGATAAATAGTGCCACAGCACAGATTCCCTTGCAAATTTGTTCGTCAGAGATGAGCGTGTGGGTAGATGGTCTCACCGTACAGGATCCTCAGTCTCATCTTTGTCATACTGGTCCCGTAACGTCCGGGCCAAGAAGAAGAGGACTCCGGATGCCACCAACAGGAAGCCGGCTACAGAGGCGATCGCGATGCCAACTACCAGTGGCTCTGACACGTACTCCTCACAGTGTTCACCTCTGTACCACCAGTTCTCCCCGACACGGCACCTGAGGGGGGTACGTATCAATATAGTCTTAAAATGTTTCAGAGATGAAACCTCAGAGATTATCTAAATATCTAAAACCACATTTTATTTTTTTATTGTACTGACATTGATGCAAAAATGTTTCTCAGTTCTACATAAAGTGATCAATGACTTGTTGTGGAATAAATCCGTGTTTGTTTTCCATCTCCATGGAGCAAACCAATACTTTTAGTTGGACGACATGAGGTAATTAATCTACCAGCATCTGGAGCTGCCCTCATGGTTTACAATGTTGAGGGTGTGAAACACAGATTAGCACTCCTCTTGGCACAAAGTCTCATGTGTGTTCGTTACTAAAGCTAAAGAGACTTGTTTCTGTAACTCATCTGCAACTTGGACTTTTTATTTTAAACATCTTACACACTGTAGCTCTGAATGTCTAAATATGAAAACACATGCACAAACAAAGTGGTAGTTCAGATCTTTTGAAATGGGACTCTGTGAAAACCTTTATGAAAAGCTAATATCTTATTTGTTTCTCTTTGAATGTCTCAAAACTGCTTAAAGGCTATGAAAAATTCATAATACTCATCAAGAGCTTCAAAATTTCTTCATTACTGTACGTTATCCTGTAAAACTTTGTTGCCATTTAGAGTCAAATAAAAATCAATATGTGCCTTTGGGSTGACCTCATTTTGATTGACTATATGCTACTGTATATGTATTTATTGGTAACAATAGATCTGCAGTAATTTGGCTTCTTTACTTTTATAAATGCAGTCTTTCCACATTTAGCAACAATCCAAACTGCTGCTAATGGGAGTAACTCTATCTATCCGTATAAAAAAAACTATACATGTACAATATATAATCTATACATCTGAGCAATTTACTGTGAAAAATTAGGATATTTTACAGTATATAGGATTAAATAGTGAAAAAGACTTGATAACATTAATGCTTTTCCACCCTCTAAAGCAGGGCTATTCAACTAAATTGCTCCGTGGGCCACAGCCAATGCAGACCAACAGCTCAGGGCCGAACATCCARCAATTAAAGTTGTTATGTACATAAACTAAGTATTACAAAGATCCGTTACCTTTGAAATAGTTTATTTTGCTGTATTTAATCAGGAAAACATACAGAACCCTATTTAATAAATGCAGTGATGATAAAACAAAAACAAAACAAAAAAAAAACATATTCTGCCTCTTAGTTACCACAAAATATTTTGACATCTCTGACTTGCCAAATTTTTAAACCAGTTTTATTTTCACTTTCATAGTTTTATCTTCAACTGCTTGTAGTTTTAACTGTCTTGGATATTCATAGAAATGAAGCTAGGCTTGTAGCTAAGATTCTAACGTTTCTGTAGACACCAAATATGTCTAGGTTTAACCAAAATAACTTAGAGTAATTAAAATTGAAACCTGGAGGTTTGGGCTTAAGAAATGAATGAACCAATTGGCGGGCCAAACTTTGGTCACTCGCGGGCCGGATGTGGCCCGCGGGTCGCCAGTTGAGTAGCCCTGCTCTAAAGTCTTATTTATTTATTTATTTATTTATCCAACCCTGGAAAATACTAAATACAAATTTCAGTATTTTCAAGATCTCCAAGGAACTTTGTCAAAATGTTTGAACTGTTGTGATAAAAGCAAATATATCCAAATATGTTTCTGGAGAATTTTTACGTCATCAGTAAAATCAAGCAATGACTGAAACAATTGTTATGGTATATAATATGATAATGTCTTTTAGTGGTACGTGATTTTCATAAACTGAATTCAAAATAGTCACCTTTAAGACAGAAATTATTAACAAATATGTCTTTCAGTTCTGGACAATGTRTTAAACACCTCAGAGACAAATTGTTCCAAATCCAGTTCTTTATTGATGCTAACTGTTTTTGTTCAGAATTTCAACCTGGAGYATGAACTTGAACTTTGGGAACCGCTACCTGAGTCTGCCACTCCCTAGGAATTGTCCCAGTTCTCTATGCGATGTTGAACAGAAACTATGACAACCCCACAATATCCAGAACTTTCAGCATCTCTGGCCAATCTTGTCTACCCCCGGCACCCTGCCACGGAGAAGTTTCTTTACCTTGGATGACCTCAATGGACTCGTCTTCCCCTGAGTCTTTAAACTCTACGTCCTCAAAGGTGAATATGGAGGGTGGATTGAAGAGATCCTCAGTGTTCCTTCAACAGTAYCCTTAGTCCGGGTCAACAGTTCCCCACCCAAACCAAGTACAGCCTGGGACAGGGAACACTTTCCTTTTATGAATTGCCGAACGGTTTTCCAGAGCCTCCCCAAATTCCTCCCATCCCCAAATTTTTGAATCTGCAACCATCGAAGCCACAGCCCTCCTGGCCACCCTGACAGCTCTGCCCTTCGATCTCTTCATCCGAGCATCCAAGACATAGGGCCCCAGGTCTGATGTCATGAGGGATCCCAAATTAGTTGTAACATTAGACCTTATTTGATAATCATTTATTTTAACTGTRAAATAAAGACTGTAAAAATACTGTAGGCTGTTTAGTTTTGTAAAATTTTAAAAATATATTTTAACACGGACGGAGCCATTTTATTTACACGCAAAGAATTCTGGGTAAACGACGTGGAAAGGTCCTCGGTGTGAGCGAGCTATATCCACCCTGAAGGTTAATCTTGGACAATATCTGACGATGGACTCTTTTAAATGAAACCAGAGAGCATTGACAGAGAGGRGAAGGCAGAAACGACTCAGTTTGTAACRGAAAATGTGGATGAAGGACAACAGAGCTGCTTCATGGAAGAAGAACCTCAGCTTAGCCTGTTAGTCTTTGCGCTAGCGCTGCCACTACATCGCCTTATAAGTATTAGCTCGGTGCTAGCACGACAAACTAACAAGCTAAACTGAGGTCCTCCATCCATACTTTTCAGTTACAGGCTGAGTCATTTCTACCTTCTCCTCTCTGTTAACGCTCTCTGGTTTCATTTAAAAGAGTCGATCATCAGATATTGTCCAAGATTAACCTTCAGGGTAGATATAGCTCGCTAGCAGCCTTGCACCAAGGAGCTATTCACGTCATCATTTACCCAGAATTCTTTGCATGTAAATAAAATTGCCCCATCCGTGAAATATATTTTTTAACTTTTAGTTTAAAAATTATAAAAACTAAACAGCCTACAGTATTTTTACAGTCTTCGTTTTACAGTTATGTTTATCAAATAGTATAATGTTACAACTAATCGGGGATCACTTTAAAAGTCTATCTTCGACCTTTGGCCTGGTAGCAAGTACACTTATGGACCAACCTGTGCTCAAAACATTATGTTGGTTACAGACAATCGTGCTTATCACAGAAGTCCAATAACAGATCACCATTCAAGTTCTGAACAATCACCCCCTTTCAAATAACTCCATCATTGCCCATATGGGCATTGAAGTTACCCAGTAAATCAAGGGAATCCCCAAATGTCACTCCTTCCAGAACACTATCCAAAGACTCCAAAAAGGCTGGGTAATCTGAATTAATGTTTGAGGCATAAGCACCAACAACAGTCAGAACCAAGCATGAAGCCACAGAGCAGCAAAGCTCTCATTCATAGGGGTGAAAACCAACACCAAGGCATACAGCCGGGGTCTTGTGAGTGCACCAGCTCCTTACCCACAAGTGAGTTCCACATTCCTAGAGCTAGTYTGTGCCGCCAAGAATCAGCATGGTCAGGGAGCCACCACTCACCCCCACCCCCACCCCCCTTGCCTGCTGCCCAGCATGCATTGCAGCCAACCTTGATGGTCCTCCCTGTAGGTGGTGGGTCCACATGGAGGTGGCCTCCTGTTGTCCTCTTGGGCTTAGCCCAGCTGAACCCCAGGAACCAAGGCTCAACGCCCAGGCACTCGCAGGTGAGATCCCCCACCTGAGGTGCCCGGTTTCCCTTTTCCAGGTGAGATTTTCTGATGTGGTTGCTGTTCCATTTCATCAAGGGATTTTGAATCGCTTTTAGTGTGACCCCTCCCCTGAGGCCTKTTTGCCATGGGAGACCCTACCAGGGGTTATATTATATTATATACCAGGGGTTACCATTTTCATAACAATTGAAGGTAACATAGTTACTTGATTGTGGTATAGAATTGAACTATGTGCCTGGAAAATACATAATACCCACCACCCCTCGTTAAAGAAAGTTCTTGTGGTTAAATTACRCATCTGTCCAGGACCAACTTTCACTCAAAACAAATCCACTTTAGGCTGAAAGATTTTACATGAACTGTTATTATACTTGAAAATCTGTTAGTCACTGTTTCTCATACATACACACATGCAAAAACTCTCACACTCTCAGGCTGATTAAACTCCACTAATCTCCACCCACCTGCAGATGGCTCCCTGGCCAGCGATGATGTCACATTTGCCGTCATTGAGGCAAAAGTCCATCTGCAGCTCACAGATACTCTGACAGGGGAGGCCATCCACACTGAAGTAACCTGCGTTACAAACACACTCGGCCTCCCCTGACCACTTGTTGACTTTACACTCTGCGTACTCGTTACACGCCTGGAACTTACAGGGGTCTGCTTGGTCACCTGGAAAAAAAAGACTGTCATTGAATTGAAGTATAAAAAAGCTAGAAGCTCTAGTGTACTTTATTGCTGATTCATATGAGTTGGTTTAAGGGAAATCTTTGAGCACAACTAGGGTATTTTTGTTGGTAATTGTCCAAATAAAATCCAATTAGTCTTAAATAATTCTGATTTGTAGGGATGGATGGAATTTTTGGCAGATGCAAATTAACACAAAATAATATCAATTCTTTTGGGGGGTATTTTTTCCTATTACCACTGTTATTGTGATGACAATCATCTAAAACAATTGTATCAAATATGCAAATAATTCTTCTACTTGTACGCAAACAATTGTTTAACACCAGTAAACTATACCTGAACCTTTTTTTAACTTTACCTTTAAAGGTTTGTTTATGCTGCATTCACACCGAATGCTTTTTGAGCTTCAAACGCTACAAGTTGGATATTTGTGCACTTGGAAGTCAGCTGCTCATCAAAATTGTTCTAGACGCATGTCACGAGGAGCCTCTTGGTTGTTTTCCTCTGCGGGTCTCTGAATATGGCAGATGWAAGTGGCTTTGCTTTATTTACTGAGAGCAAGAGAACGTCATGCTCACCAGATAATTATTTCATAAGTAATTCACCAGATAATGAGTTTGGTGAGTTTCACCATTCCAGGAGTCGCGAGTTGACGAGGCTCACTTTCAGCTCTATTTTCGTCCTGAGCCCAGTTTGACGAGCTGCTGACCCACATCGGTGCAGATATCTCCTGCCAGGACACCAACTACAGGCACTCGATTTCAGCTGAAGAGCTCCTGTCTATCTGTCTCAGGTTAGTGGACATCGTTTAGGAGACATCCCGTCAGAAAATGTACCACTATGTCACACAGCAGAGTCTCTCTGATTGGTTGACACTCCACGTTGAAAAAGTTCAGATTTTCCAACTCCAGCATTCGATGCTTTGGGTGCACATCAAATGCTTAAAACACTTCAGAACGTGCCACGCTAAATGCGCCACAACACTTTCTGATGTCCCTTGACGTGCATCCACCATAGACTTTGCATGTAAACCTGACGACCCTGATGCTTAAATCGTGTTTGGTGTGAAGGCAGCATTAGTGCTATTTTATAACAGGTTAGAAAAACCATAATGACTACCATTATGTGCAGACTATTTTCCTAATGATAATTAGGAATTCAAATTCAAATATGCTATATTAAAACATTATCAGCTAGTGTTGAGGCTGTTTCATATTGTTAAGCATTTATCTGAATTTTTAAAATAGCTTTTATGYTATAAATATTTTTGTTGTTCATGCATGATGTAATGTAAAATAAGTCTGATTTAAGCATCAGTGAAGCTTCTAAGGCCCACTTCACACCGGAACACAACCTCATTATTCTGATAAAAAATAATCAATATTTATTAAAAGAGATGAATGCACAAAATATTAGTAGTGGGGTGGTTTATCATTGTGATAGAAGAATTTCAAGATCCTGGGTGGAGCGTGGCAGCAGCTATGGCAGATCCAACATGCACTACCTATGATCACGACAAGGTCACTACAACCTAGAGCAGTAGTTTACAACCCTGATCCTTGAGGAACGCTGTCCTACCTGTTTCAGTCTCTGCAGCAGATCTTCCCTGTTAATCGTGCATTCATACAAATCAGCTGTGTTAAAGCAGGGAAGCACATGCAAGAAAATGTTCCTTGAGGACCAGAGTTGGGAACCACTGACCTAGAGCAGACGTGATATTTGTGGTATGGTGAGCTTCATGTCAGGCACAGCTGAATGCGTTGTGGGACTTCTACTGCTGACAGAGTGTAGTATGGTTTCAGGGAAGCTTCTTGGGTAAAATAGGTGTAGCAGAATCACGATCGCCTTAACACCGAAAGCTGTTTAACAAATTTACTTCAGTACAGCCATTTATACATATACAGTAGGTCAAATTAATCATGAAGGGTGAAGGTGGCCTGACAGTTTCCCCAAATGTCATCTTCACAGCTTCAGTGATTCCAAAAGTTTGAAATTATTCAGCAATTATAATATGTTTGAATGCAAGCATCTAAACACAGATCAGGAAAACATTTTTTGTAATAAACGTAAAAAAAAACTGTGAATAAATATAAAAAACATTTGTGAGTTCTTATATCTCATTATTCTATCAAAAGTTCTGAATACATTTGGCCTTGCTAAGACAGAAACAAAWAATCTAAAAGTCTAAAATCAGTACCAGCTGTGAGGTCCTCTCTATTTAATGTTTTGAAATGTTTTCCTGTTAAGGAAAACATTTGAAACTAGGCCATATCCCAGCATAACAAGATGAATGTGAAAACAAATTAACATTGTCTTTATGACATGCTGTAGGAATTTGGGTCAGTCAAATGCTCAGCCAGATCTGTGGCCACGAGCTGCAACATTGTTTGACAAATGCGTTAATAAGCTGAATGTTTTCTCGTGTATATAATTTTTTAACTCGCTGTTTTTCTATAGGCATTCTTTACACCAGCTATAAAATATATTTTTTACTTTATATATAAACACAAAATACCCAAATTTGGTTTCTCCTCTAACTTTCTGTTCTTGTCACAAAAATAACAACGTTAGCTGTGATTGAGTTTGTGGAACATGTTGCTGCAGCAGTTGTCCAGAAACTTAAAGGGGACCTATTATGCAAAATTCACTTTTTACAGGTTTTTTTACTCAACTTTGGGTATGTACTTCTTAAAAACAGTCCTAGGACCAAAAAAATGCACCCATGGGCATATTTACTGTAAGTAAATGTATTTTTGATGTGTATTAACGACAAGTTTTATACTTCCGTCATTTTGTGATGTCACAAGCCGTACGACAACCCACTGGAACCTGCGTTCAGCCCCTTACCTAGCAACCCCCGGGTGAGACTCCACCTCCTCAGTACAAAAAGCCGTCACGGTGTTGTTATGCAATACGCAGCTCATGACACTACAAGCCTCCAATAGTGCAATGGGTAGAGTGTTGGACCAGAGAGTGGGAGACCAGGGTTGGAGACCAGCACAGACACTATTTAATTATTTATTTATTTTTGTTCGTTATGAACACGTTTTCTCATGTACCTCTGTTGTTTAGCTTATTAAAGCCTTGTTAAAGCCTATTTGTTCGAGTTTCTGAGGTATTTTAACSGCTGCTGCTGCTCCCTGCTCTGGTAACAGCATGCAGAGTGAGGGCAGAGCAGAGGAGGGGGAGGGAAAAAAAAGGAGCTGACCACGACTCTGCCTCTGGGTCTCATRTGGTTGTACAACGGAGCTTCTGCTGTTATTAGCCATGCATAAAAGCTGGCTTTGGAGGGCGGAGTTAATGTCAACAGATTTTTGGAGAGCGTTACCAACAGAGCTCATTAACATAAACAGCTCTTCTGAACAGAAGTCAGAGCAGGCAGAATGAGAAAATGGGAAATTTTATTATCTGAGAATTATTTTGTGCATTAAATTGAATGAACATGGTCTGGATAGCCCACAGACATACCATTAAAAATTTCTAGGACCCATAATTGGTCTCCTTTAATACAGTGGGTGTGTTCATTGATTTACGTAACACATTTGACACTACTGACCATGTACGACTACTGGGAAAATCCGAACAATATGGCTTTTGTGGGACCACAACCACAGCAGTGGTTGAAGAGCATTTTTTGGAGTTGAAATTGAAAGAATCTATGAAATTAAATTTTTTAGATATAATTCTGGACAACAAACTTAGCAGGAAGCCTCACGTTGAGTACATTAGAAAWACAATTTGAAAAACTATTGGAATATTGTTTAAAATGAAAGATTTAATATATGTAGGCTTGTATGTTATTTACTTCTCCTACACTATTTGTCATATTGCACGTCCATGACTGTGMTTGCAAGTCAAGTTACAGCTATTAGGCTCATTAATATAGTGGAGTATCATGAACTAACTAATAAACTTTTTATTCAAAGCAATACATTAAAATTTCAAGACATTGTATATATAAAAATACTAAAAATAATGCATAAAGCATTGAACAAATGTCTTCATTCTGGAATAAAAAAATCTAACACACTTGGTCTCTGAGGTATTTTCACTCATTAACATGCATTTTTATGTCAGTAATTCTAACTTGTAATATTTCAAAAATATTTGGCCACATGAATGCTATAGATAACCATTCACCTAATGCCTAGTTTCAGTTTTTCATTTCATTGCCAACCTTTTCCTTAGCAGGCCATACAGAAAACACAGAGGTAACTAAAAATTGTCGAAGTCCTGCTCGGAATAACAGGAGCCGTCAGACCAAAAGTGACCTACCACATTATTTTATGTGGCCCGTGAGAGCTTTAAAGGTGTAATAATGTCTTACATCTCTCATAATGCACGTTGGTCATTTTACCATCAAAATGACAGCATCCTAACTGGGTGGAGGTGCACTGGGTTCAAAGTAGCCGGTTCCCGTTGAAATTTGCCAAGTATAATCTCAATTTCATTTCATTTTTGCCAGCTACTTTTGCTGCGGCCCAGTTGTACTGGGAAATAGAAATTTCCCATTTTCAAGTCTTAAATTTAAACTGGAAATTCCCTCCACAGTGAATTCCCTGTCGGAAAGTAAGTTCAGAATCCAAGATGGCGCCATATACCACAAACTCAATAATGAGTAAATTCACTTTTAAAAGTAATTTTACATTATGTATTTCATATTTATTTATTTCATATTATTTTTCAGTGTTTATCAGAGAACATGTTAACGTTTCTATGCAGGAAATACCCCATACAGCTCTGATATTGTTTGTTAACGGCGCTCAGTCATAGCAATGACATGAGGAACACTGTATTACATGTTTTTAGTTGAAGTTAAACTCAAAATCAAAGTTGAATACATAATGCTCATTTGGCCCTCAGTGAAAATGAGTTTGACACTCCTGCTCTAGGCAGTAACTTCGTTAGTGATTTCATTGGATAAAAGAAAAAGTTAAGCAGTAAAACCTCACCTGATTCCACATCCAGCGAATATTTATCAATGGCTAAGTTCATGGTCTGGTAAGCAGTGTTGCAGAAGTCCTCCAGAATCAGATAAACAGTGGTGGTGACGCCACGTGCCACAGGCTTCCCAAACCTCATCCGGCTGTTGATCACAATGCTCCCATTCCTGAAGTTCAGGATCTCCAGGTTCTCAAAGTAGCTCAGGTTAGACTGGAGGTATGGCACGAGCTGGGACAAAAGAAAATGAATTCAAACCAAACACCAGTGTGACAAAAACAATGCTGTAAATTGTAGGTTTTTACCAGCTCCAGAAAGCGTTGCTCCAAAGCTTTATACTCTGGGGAGCTCTTGTTAAAAAGATCTTCTGAAAAGACCATGTTGGTCACTCTCAGACTGAAGAAGACCATCAGAGCTCGTCTGGGGCTTGCAGGCATGGCAATACTGGCCTGGTCTGTGTCATCCACCACACTAAACGGAGATCCAGTGCTACCTTCTTCTGTGTGGTTCTTCAACCCATAATCAAACGAGACCACACCATAATCCTGGTCTTCTGGAGTGGCATCCCCAAAGTCCTCATGAATGGTTGGTATCTGGGGAATAAAATGCACAACCTTAAAAATAAATAAATGGGGTAACAAAAATAGTATTAATACTTGTATTATGATTAAACGTCATGTTTGTAGTAGTTGATTTAAAAAGATCTGTAGGAAAGTTATGAGCAATTAATATTTGTTATGTTGTACAAAGTGTTTTGGATGGCCTCAGTTTGACAAAAAAAGTTTGAATCGGACCAAATTGACAAGATAACGGTTAGTTCAAATGGGGCCAAGAGCTAACTAAYCAAGTTTTAGAGTGATTTATGAGAACTCTAATTTATAAATGGCCATTAATGTTTCATTGCATATTACCCACATTAAAAGATCTGATTTCTCTTTATCATTAAAAACACTAAAACTTTTGCTGCATGGGCTTTGAAATACTGGAAACTGCTAATCCAAATAGAGGTTCTAGCATACAAAATGTGATTTTTTTTTCTTTCAGCTGCTCCCTCTGCAGGGGGACCCCAGAGTGAGCGAACACACGTGAAATGTTGGGTAATAGTTTTACATCAGCTGCCTTACCTGATGCAACCTGCAGCCTCAAGATTAYAAGACAGCAGCTCTGACYACTGAGCTACCACAGCCCAGGGGTCTGCACCCTTCACAACTAAAAGAGTTAATTCTGCTATTTGGCTCACAATAGAATGTGTCCAGAGCCACAAAACATGCTACAACTGTGATTCTCAACTGGTGGTCTGTGGGCCACTTCGAGTTTGTTGAATGGGGGCCTTTCCAGACAGTGGGATTGACATTATAAAACTAAAAATATGTCAGATTTTTCATGTTTATAATTATTTTTACATTTTGGGACAAAAAAGACCATGTTCATGTAGGTTTATTTCAAATTTAATAAAAACTACAACTGAACTATGCAGACATTTTTGTTTCTAATTCTTCTCATTATCTAGTCTTAAATGTCTTGAAAGGTAACCCTGATGAATTCAAGAGAAAGATTCTTCTTTAAGGCTGGAACAAGCTACTAGCATGATCTAATCCAMGTTTCACTTGTTGTATTAGTAGTAGTCAGTGGTGGGCAGCACTAACCTAAAAATTAGTTTCACTAGCACTGAAACACTAACTCGGATATTTAAGTCCTCTAATTCTAAAGGACTAATGCACTGAAAGTTATAGCAAAAGCTAATTCTAAAGCACTAATAACCAAATCAACCTATAAACATTCTTCAACAGACAGCATGAGTCACATATTGCCATGTTGCTCTCTTAAGACTTATCATTGACATTCCACAAAGCCCTAAAGCACCAATCAGGAAATTAGTTACCCTATTAGTGCTTTAGGGGAATTGTGCCACCACTGGTGGTAGTGATTTTTGCAAAATGACAGGAAAATTACTAAAGTTTGCCCTTTTTTGTGAGTTTAAAGTGCCAAAAAGCCGCTGTAGAGGGACCAAAGAACTGCAGGTTGCTGACCCCTGACCTAGGATATAAACTAAACCGTCCTAAACCAACACTGTGGCCAATAAGCTCAGATAAAGTGAAATGAGACAAAACTTCTCTGCAGCCCGTCGGCTTCAAATCCTAAACTTTTCAAATAATCATGAATGAAGTGCCTTCTGTACTAAATGAGAGGAATTATCTGGTTTCTTATCAATTTGAGACTCAAAGTCCAGTGTTGAAGTGCATTCATGTGCACAATATATGTAATAATTGTGAGTTTAAAGGCACCATTAAAACTGACYGTTAAAGTACGGGTTTTGGAACATATTCTGTCAACAAGAAAACACCTTCATATTTGTAAAAACATGGTTTTCATTTGGTAATATTTAACAAATCAGACTATGTGGATTTGTTAAATGGCATACAAAAAGACAACATATTGTAAATTAAGTAGTAGTCTTAATGTCAGTTAAGATGCTGATCTTTTACCTCCAACAATAAAGTGATGGCTGTATCAGGTTGGCCTTTAGTATCTGTGATAATGTCCGAGATAATGGTAAAAGGTGATTCCACATCTGCAGACAACAAGGTTGGTCGGGGAGAACTTGGAGAACCTGATGCTGATAGGTCAGGATCTTCTTTGTTCACCAGTAAAATCTCATCCTCTACAAGCTCTTCAATTAGGATCTCTGGTGCAAGAGGCGCCTCTTCCTGGACCACCACAGTGTCAGATGATTTCTCATCCTTTATCTCCTGCCCTGTGCTCTCTATCACRTCCTCAAAGCCTGTTTCTTCAAATGCAGGTTCCTCAGGATGGGTCAGCAACACATTAATAGTTGCATCTTCTTCAGGCTTGTTGAGGTTAACTTCCACAACAAAGTCCTCTGCTGTTCCAACCACAAGATYAACACTATCTAACAGTGGAGTCATTTCTGCTGAAGCTGATTCACTTCCCAGAACTTCAGCTTCTGCAGGTGGTAAAATCGCAGGTGGGTCTCTCTCTTCTGTGGTTTCAGTTGAAATCGTGGATATCTCAAGCTCCTCTAAGATTTCAGCTTCATTGATATGTTCTTTTAAAGAAGCATCAGTAGGTTCTYCCTCCGTAGCAGCAACCCTCTCTTCTTCACCTTCAGATATATCATCCTCATTCCCGTTGAGGGACACTTCTTCATCTTCTGCAGTGCTTGTAGAAGGTTCATTTAGGTTGTCCAGATGAKCTGGGCCTGAGCCAGACGCCTCGCTTTCCACTGGTGGTTCAGACAGCATGGGGCTCTTTGGTAGTTCATTGGAGGGAGGTTCAGGTAGGTGTTCTTTAGATGAGATGGTTTCTGGAGCTGCCACAGCCTCTTCTAACAACAGTCCTTCYTCTTCAATGCCTGGATGAAGAAAGATGTGAAGAAAATTTATTGGTCTTATTTACAATGCAACAAAGGACACTGCATGTTTTTCCAAAGTCCAATGACTGTAACTCAATAACAATAGAACTAAATGAGAAGTAAAACTCATGGAAATGTGACCCTACAAAAAAAAAACATGGAAACAAAGCATGGACTTGCATAAATCAGTGCAAGCTTTTGTTAAAAATCAAAACTTACTGCCAGCTTCAGGTCCATCGTTGTTAAACACAACTGCAGGAGACACGACTGCACTCTCCTCCAAAACAACAACATCATTATCTGCTGATGTCACYGTGTTGGTTTCTGAAGGTCCGGACAGAGTGGCATCCCCACCATGCTCATCAAGGGTCATGACCTCTGGGAGTTCATCAACAACACTGCCCTGCATCACAAACAATTTACATTATTTAAATCCTTAAACAAGGAAATATGATTAAAGTAAGACATCAAGAGTATTTAATTGTTTAGTTATGGAAAGATGAACCAGTGAAACAACTCAAGACTTTCCAACTAGAAGAATAGTTCTTGAGATGTATAAAAATGGTGTGCTGACCCTTTAAAAATGACAAAGAGTTGTGCAACTGTTAAATTCCTGTGTCATCAGATCTGTTGAATATCTGATGAAGTTTTACAACCAGAAGTATCTACAGTGTGTCACACATTGGAAGGAAAATAACCAAGCTAATCCTGTTAGTGATATTGGATTAAAGAGGTGGGACTCATAGTAGAGAATGAGAACTGTTAACCCATTCAGACCAGATAAAACACATGCATGTTTCCTTTCCACACGGAGCATCATCAGTGTGGTTTTTATCATTCAAGATTCACATTATCATTTTAAGACAAAGGAATAATATTTTATTCTTTATGTTCTCAAATATAAAGGGAAATTAAAATAATTTACATTATGTCTTAACTTCTAAATCCTTTAACCGCATTTTTTATTTTCTAAGAAGTTGAAAAATAAAGTAAAAGAATATAGATCTGAATYATCACGCCTTAATGATAAAAAAGTAAGGCAACTTTAACAATCCAGAATTTGTTTGTTATCAAAAAGCTAATCCAGCCACAAGACAACATGAACAAAGACAGTCTCCTTTCTGGATCCTGTGAGGTGTTGTGCGCTGTTCTCTTTGTCCGAGAATAAGCGTGGATTATTATAGCAAGAGCCAACATAATCCACAAAGCTTCGCCTCATCCGTCCCAGTGAGCTCATCTGCAACCTGCGCCGATGAAGTCTGGATAACATCCCAAGCCATTTACAGGTTATCGCAACATCAGTCGAGTGGCAGAGGTCAGTGGCATTAAACACTGATCAACTTTACTGGGCCGAAGGCAGCTGGACCATCTGCAGGGAGCCTGATGTCTGAATAGCTGATCAGATTACGTACCGTGACTTTGCCTGCAGTGCTGACAGATTCCGAAACCAGAGACACTGTGGAACCTGAGGAGAAACAAAAATGAATACGCACTCACATAAAAGGGCTGACATATTTCTGGCCTGCCAGAGTCTGCCTGCAAAATCTGTTTTATTTTTTTATTTATTTATTTTTTGGATGGTCTGCCAAAAAATCTGTTTTAGTCACCATTAAGGCATTCTGCATTCAGACTTCAAGGGGGTAAAATATCTACAAATCAGTGCTAAAATAATCTGGTGTAAACAAAGCAGAGCTGTTTCTTTAGGCTACTCGGACACACATGTGGGCCATATGAGAGTGTTTAGCCGTAATTTTAGATGTCACAGTCTATAACTAATGTGTGAATCATCATTTTCACCAAGCAAACTACACAACGTGCTTTTATTAAAAAATATGAGCATGAAAAAAATCTCACAGGAGGAAGAAGATAAGAAGATGGTACAGATATTATCACATTATTCAACAAAATGTAGTCCAAGCATCACGTGTACGACTGCAGCGATTTACAGCCACCGTCGAGATAAAACKGGGTCATCTGGAGTCAGTGAAGTTCTCTAGGTCTCTGAGGTTAGTGGCTGGAGACATTAGCTCTAATGAGCTAATAGTATAATCTTAATCTCTATCATACTGTCACGGCATGTTTTCACAAGAAAGAAAAGGGTGTGTGTGAAACAGGGGAGGTCTCGGCTGAAGCCTACAGGCGTTAAGCTGAGCAGTAAAATCTGCAGTGATTTTTGCACCAGGATTTTAAAGGGTTAAAATTGTATTAAAAGTAGRCATACCATGATTTTAAATCCTTCTTTTTCACATTTAAATCTTTACGTTGGGGTTTACAAAAAGTAGAACTGCAATGCTTTGGTCTGGATTCCCCTTTTCTGATATCTGTCTCAGCTCAACTCATTTTGAGGCTGTGTCTTTAAATCCAAAAGAGACACTTCATACCCTGCCCTCCTCTAGCTTCCAGATAGATTCATTGCAGTTTAAAAGAGGGGTTTATTACTATCTAGCAGCGCATAAATGTTTTAAAAATGTCAACAAAGACTTATTTATCCAGCCTTAAGTGTTTGGAGCAAGAGTCTGACCCAGAGCCAGAGAAGAATGAGTATGGGCAAACTGTAGTTGCTAAGTTTGTACTGCTCGTCATTGCAGCATTGTTCTACCACATGTGCAGCTCTACAAACTACCTTTTCCTTTTAGAGARCAAAAAAGAAAGTGTAGAAGTGTCTGCAAGTCTTCACCAACAGGTGTTATTGGTCCTCCTATAGGTGAGAGTTTTCTCTGACCCATGAATGTTCAAAGGTTTCTGCACATTTGTTTATTTTGAGCTTAACTCGCCTGAAAAATAATTCAGTCAAACCAAATAACAGAGAAGACAGTGCACATTTCCTAGGAAGCCACAGAGTAAAATTAGCTAAAAACAGCATTTGTCTCTTTAAATAAAATGTGGTCTATTTTGGCTAAAAGACAACAACACAGATCAAATATTACTCAAGAGATTATGATACTATTTAAAAACCTATCTGCAAAATATAAAAGTGTAATGCAAATTCATTGGGCCTCATGCAAGAACATGTTCGTATTCTTATCCTAAATTTCTCTTACTTTTGTTCGTA
>NW_013952712.1:524983-528581 GCF_001266775.1 Austrofundulus limnaeus | reverse complement strand
AAAAAATTAGACAAAAATATGCAATGTAAAACAAGTGATTGCCCAAATTTACGGYTCCTACACATGTCAAACTCAAGCCCACTGCATTTAATGAGACCAGTGAGAGCTTAAAAGATGTATTATTGTGTAAAGCTGCTTTGAAGCCAGCATTGACCATRAACTACATCTCCCATAATGCATGTCGGTCATTTCACCTGCAAAACAACGGTGCACAGGGTTCAAAAGTAGCAGGCAGCCAGCTAAATTTGCTATATAAAATCTCTTTTTCAATGCATTTGCACGAACAACTTTTGCTGGATCCAAGTTGTACCGAGAAGTGGGAATTTCCCACTTACAAGTCATAAGTTTAAACTGGAATGCCACTTTCAGTGGGAATTTCCTGTTGTAGAGTGGGAATGTTCAGAATTCAAAACTCAGCAGTAAGTAAAACTCTCTTTTTTTTTTTTACTTTTAATAGTTCTGAACCATACTTTACAGTGTTTATAAGAAAATTTCTTTAAAAAAACTGTTACTATGCAGGAAATAYCACAWAAAGTTAAGTTTGAGTTTGACTTTATTGAATGTTGAAGTTATAAACCAATTATTGTTTTAAAGKTATTGTTTGTTGGCAGTGCTCAGTTGTAGCAATGAGACATGGAATGTGGCATTTCGTGTTTAGTCGAAACATCAAAGTTCATGTGGCCCTCTRTGAAAATGAATTTGACTCCCCTGCTCTATATGGTGACGACTCTAGTTCAACTCAGGAAAGGTTATTGAAAAGAACAAGTCAGGAGATGGATAYATTTTTGGATGGATACAAGATTTTCCAAAGCAACATAAATCATAAAAACATAAATCTTGTTTACCTACAAAGAAACAAAGATCCCAAAACACAATTAGATATCAAGAGGCTGYCATCTTACCAGAGAAAACATTTTTCACTTCACTGATGCTATAGACCATGGTGGGGTGCGCCTGGATCTCACGATACGAGTTTTCCACCCGGTTTGACTGCAAGGTCAGGTAGTTCAGCTGCTCCAAACTCACCCCTGCTCCATCCACCCCCACTGTCACTGCATAGTCGACCACAATGCCATCCAACCTGGTGAGACAAACAGGATGCTGCTGATATTTGACTGACAGGACTGGTCCAAAATATATACTTTTATCAGGACTTAATGTCATTGTTGAAGCTAAACAATTGCCTGTCATATTAGTTTTATTTTTTACTGAGTTATGTTGTAAGACTTTTTGAAACACATTAGTGTGACAGTATGGGGAAAGAGCAGCTGAGTCAGCAGATGTATCATCATAATAAAAAACACTGCAGGGCCAAGATCTGGAAAAAACAACCATTAGCCTTCATTTGACTGCTGCAAATTCTCCCCTCTGACCTAGTTTGTGGGGTTGATGGCAGGCAGCTGAACACACGCAGACCCAAAGTCAGCCCCATTAGAAATAAAATACTGTTTTTCTTTCTTTTGTTAGTCAGGCAAACTGAGCCCTACTATTGAGGTGCTTTGTTATTTGAAGTTAATGCTCATATCAATGAAGTTTCTTTATGTAATTTATGTATTAGTTTGCATTTTATGACTATTATTTGTAGCTTAAATATTTGGGTATGTGGGCGTAAATTATTTGATACCCTGTTGATTTTGTAAGTTTGAAGTTTGCCCATTAAGAAATGARCAGTCTCACGTTTTGATGCTGATTTTTTTTATCTCAAAAAATCCAGCCATATTTCTCACTCTCACACTGTGTACCCATAGGACACACAGATTATCAGTGAGTTAATCGATTTAATGCACTCCTGATATAAACAACTATCATAGCTTTCCACAGAAATCAATTTATTCCATTCCAACATTATCTACCACTATGGGCAGACCACAGGGTTGTCAAAGGATGGAACAAGATGGTAGATCTGCGCAATATGAGTTACAAGATCCTCATTTAGGAGTTTGTTGAGAATCTTACAGCTTTTAAAGCAAATACTAGGAAGTGGAAGAAAATAAGAAATGATCATCAATAATCCTTCTTCTGGAGCTTCATTCAAGATTTTGCCTGATGGGGTGAGGATGATAATGAGGAAAGGTGATGGATCAGCTCACAACACAGGAGGAGCTTGGTAAGAATCTGAAGGGAGTTGAGACCACAGTCAACAAAAACTACACCATAATACAGTAAAACCTCATGCTGCCCACAGACCTCTTTGAATGACCCCATTTTGGAGAAACATTTCATTCTGACTGGATAGATGAGCTAACATCAAAGWGGACACCTGCTCTCATAAAAACACCATTAATTTAATAGCAGTTCAAGCAAATACAGTTTTATAAACCTTTTCACAACCATAGGTTTAGCATGACAGCGGGAACTTTATTATATTCCTGCTGAAAGTGCTCCAGGTTGCATTAAAAGGGCTACAGCTAGCTGCTGCTGGAGCTTGTAAATAAATAGAGAGTGGAGAGGACCACCACATGTCCCAGTGGATACTGGACTACCTCATGGACCGCCCACAGTATGTGAGGACTCAGGGCTGTGTCTCGGACACGCTGGACTGCAATACGGGGGCTCCACCGTGAACTGTGCTGACACCATTCCTCTTCACCCTCTACACTGCAGACTTCACCATCAACACCACGGGCTGCCATCTGCAGACGTTTTCTGACAACTCTGCCATAGTCGGCTTCAGCACAGGTGAGGACAACTCAGAGWACAGAYRGTGGACTCAGGACTTTGTGGAGTGGTGCCAGCAGAACCACCTCCTGATCAACGCTGCTAAAACCAAGGAGCTGGTGGTGGATTTCCGCAGGCGCAAACCCACCTCACTGACACAGGTGAACATCCAGGGAATGGACATTGAGATAGTGGACTCTTATAAGTACCTGGGTGTTCACCTGAACTATAAACTGGACTGGACTCACAACACAGACGCTCTTTACAGGAAGAGTCAGAGCAGACTCTACCTGCTGAGGAGGCTGAGGTCTTTTGGAGTGCAGGGGGCACTACTGAAGTCCTTCTTTGATAGTTGTGGCTTCAGCCATCTTTTATGGCATCATTTGTTGGRGCAGCAGCTTATCTACAGCTGAGAGGAAGCGGCTGGATAAGCTCATCAAGAAGGCCAGCTCTGTGCTGGGATGCCCCCTCAACCCAGTGCAGGTGGTGGGAGACAGAAGAACTCTGGCTAAAATAACATCAGTGACAGAGAACGTCTCCCACCCAATGCATGAAGCTGTTGCTGATCTGCAGAGCTCCTTCAGTGACAGAATGCTGCATCCTAAATGCACAAAGGAGTGCTACCGCAGATCCTTCCTCCCAGCAGCTGTTAGACTCAATAAGAGCACTGCTCACAACAATCTCGATAAGCATCCATGTTTGTGTTTGCACATTAACCAACTCTGTTTCTCAGTCATTACATAAACAATACTGTGTGGCAATTGTACGTCTTTTTTCCTGTACTGGAACACTGACTTAATGACTGAGTTCCACTCAGTTTGCACACCTCTCGGATCATGTGTCTGTCGTGTTTGTTTTCCTTGTAAATTTTTCTTTTTCTGCTTTTTCTTGCTTTTATTTATTTATTTTTTAATCTTATTTCATCTTTATAGTCTTGTAC
>NW_013952712.1:518090-522425 GCF_001266775.1 Austrofundulus limnaeus | reverse complement strand
GAGTGAGTGAGTGAGTGAGTGAGTGAGTGAGTGAGTGAGTGAGTGAGTGAGTGAGTGAGTGAGTGAGTGAGTGAGTACTCACTGGACTCTCCTCTGGTATGATAGGAGCTGCTTCCTCCTTTTCTGTAACTTCTGTATGGTTGAGTTAATAAAAAGAGAATATATTTTAAGTGAATTTGATCTGTGATCTGTGAATTTGAATCTCTGCTAATTTTATAATTTGCAACATAAAAAGCTCAGAACCCAGACAGACAGATTAAAGTTTGSCTTAAACAATTTGTGTACAAGGAARTTTGTGGATTTTGCTGAACAGGAGTGAAACTGACCTAACTTAGGAGCATCAAAAACTTCTGGACTTGCTGAAGTAGGTGTGCTGAAAAATATTTTTTGAAACACCTTTAAATTTGCTGTTATTATATTTCTAAATGGTGAAACATTTTGTAGATTCCACACAAAATTACAGACAGTGTAGAGGGAGATACAAGTACAGGTTAAGGGTTAACTTTGTGGAGGTGTTATATGGGAATGGGTCAAGACTTTTATACAGATTATAAAAGTTCAAACAAGTTTTGTGTCTCATTACATTACATCTGTGTTTTGCTAAAATTTCTGTTTTTTATTRTTATTATTATTTTACAAGACAAAAAGCATCTTTGAGGAATTTAAGTTTAAAATATTGCACATTTCTGTGTTTTTATTTGAATGACTGCAGTCATTGGACAAAAGTTCACTCTGTTTCAGTTCTAAGGTTTCATTTATCAGGTCATGATAAAAATTATCTTTTTTTTTTTTTACCAGATTCTAAATAGTTTAGATCTAACCTCAAGTGAATAAAAACACAACTGATTCCACCAGGTCCATCCGTCCGTCCGTTTTCTTCCACTTATCTGAGGTTGGGTCACGGGGGCAGCAGCCTAAGCAGAGAGASCCAGACTTCCCTCTCCCCAGCCACTTGAACCAGCTCATCCGGTGGAATCCCAAGGCGTGTCCTGGGTCTTCCTCTGGACCTCCTCCCAGAACACCTCACGAGGGAGGCGTCCAGGAGACATCCTAACCAGATGCCCGAACCACCTCAACTGGCTCCTCTCCACGTGGAGGAGCAGCAGCTCTACTCTGAGTCCCTCCTGGTTGACCGAGCTTCTCACCCTATCTCTAAGGRAGAGCCCAGACACCCTGCGAAGGAAACTCATTTCGGCCGCTTGTATTCGCGATCTCATTCTTTCGGTCACTACCCAAAGCTCGTGACCATAGATGTGGGTGGGAACATAAACCGATCGGTAAATTGAGAGCTTTGCATTCTGGCTCAGTTCCCGCTTCACCACAACAGACCAGTACAGCGCCCGCATCACTGCAGACACAGCACCAATCCGCCTGTCGATCTCCCACTCCATTCTTCCCTCAATCGTAAACAAGACCCCGAGATACTYAAACTCCGGTCAAACGCCTTTTCCAGGTCCACAAAACATGTAGACTTGTTGGGCGAACTCCCATGCACTCTCCAGGACCCTGCTGAAGTGTGTAGAGCTTGTCCGCTGTTCCACGACTAGAAAGAAAACCACACTGCTTTTCCTGAATCCGAGATTCGACTATCCGACGGACCTCCTCTACAGGACTCCCAAATAGACCTTACCAGGGAGGTTTGGAAATGTGATCCCCCTATAGTTGGAACACACTCTGCAGTCCCTCTTCTTAAACAGGAGGACCACCACCCCAGTCTACCAATCCAGGGGAACTGCCCCCGATGTCCACGCGATATTGTAGAGTCGTGTCAACCAACGCAACTCCACAACATCCAGAGCCTTAAGGAACTCCGGCGAATCTCATCCACCTTGCCACAGAGGAGCTTTATAACCACCTCAGTGAACTCAGCACAAGAGATTGGAGAATCCGACCCAGGGTCCTCAGGCTCTGCTTCGTTATGGGAAGACGTGTCGTTAGGATTGAGGAGGTCATCAAAATATTCTGCCCACCGACCCAAAAATGTCCCGAGTTGAGGTCAGCAGCACACCATCCCCACTATAGATAGTGTTGGTGGCCAATGATGTTTGTTATGGACAATCCATGACGAGCACAGAAGTCCAATAACAAAACACCACTTGGGTTCAGATTCCCGGGGGTGGGGGTCATTCCTCCCAACCACGCCCCTCCTGTTTCACTATCATTACCCATGTGAGTGTTGAAGTTCCCCAGCAAAACGAGGGAGTCCCCGTTAGGAGCGCTCTCCAGCAAGGACTCCAGAAAGGGTGGGTAATCTGAACTGCTGTTAGRTGCATAAGCACAAACAACAGTCAGGACCCRTCCCCCCACAYGTAAGCRGAGGGAGGCTAYCCTCTCATTCACCAGGGTGAACCCCAAAGTACAGGTACCAAAATGGGGGGCAGTAAGAATGCCCACTCCTGCTCGGCGCCTCTCAGCATGAGCAACTCCAGAGTGGAAGAGTGTCCAACYCCTCTCAAGGAGACTGGTTCCAGAGCCAGAGCAATGTGTCGAGGTGAGTCYGACTATACCTAGTTGGAACCTCTCAACCTCACACACCAGCTCAGGCTCCTTCCCCACCAGAGAGGTGACATTCCACGTCCCTAGAGCCAGCTTCTGTAGCTGAGGATCAGACCACCAAGGTCCTCGCCTTTGACCACTGCCCAACACGCATTGCACCTGACCCCTACGGTCCCTCCCACAGGTGGTGAACCCATGGGAAGGGGGACCCACRTTTCCTCTTTGGGCTGTGCCCRACTGGGCTCCATGGGTGAAAAGCTGGCCAYCAGGCGCTCGCCAACRTACCCCACATCCAGACCTGGCTCCAGAGTGGGGCCCCAGTGACCCGCGTCTGAGCGAGGGAACACTGAATCCATTTATGGTACTCATCATTGGGGTCTTTGGGCTRCACTTTGTCTGATCCCTCAGGTGAGGGACCTGTTTGCCTTGGATGACCCTACCGGGGGCTTACATAGCTCCTCATTGGGACACTCAAACCTCTCCACCATGATAAGGTGGCAGCCCAGGGAGAGGTGGAAATTCCACCAGGTCATAATTTATTAAACAAAAATGGGACAACAAAACGTGTGAAAATATAAGCCTGTCATGACTCCTTCCATTAGATTTATGAGGAACAAGTAGCTAATGTATTTATTATCTGACCATCTGCCTCCTTTATAAAACAGAAGTTTGGGCAGTTTGCTGCATKCCCACATACAAATGTGTTGTAACACAACACCAAAAAGAAAAGACATCAGCAATGACCTAGAGAAGCAACTGTTGCCCATGAAATGTTTAAGGGTGAATTCATAAATAATCCAGAGTCCTATATTTTACAAAGAGGAAGATTATTCACAAGTGGAAACCAAAACAGATGYAAATCTAAGATTTTACAAGCACCACGTTAAATATCAGCAGAACAAATTAGTCTGAACACGAATGGTTTGTTTGGGAGGGTTACCAGGAACAATATCATCTTCCTAAAAAAWTACAGCAGTAGAACATAGGTTTGCACAGATGCATCTGACTGAACCACAACATTTCTGGAAGGTTTTTTTTTTGTAATTGGGTCCAAAGTAGATACGTTTTTCCATAATTCACATTGCCATGTTAGGCGAAAACCAAACGCAGAATGTTATTTTAACACCTCATACTACCTCTGGTTGGTTCAAGGCAGGTGGTTTGTTTTGTAACCAAAAACCGGGGCACCTCCCAGTCATTGAGCTGACCAAGAACTCCTCTGTAAACCAAGACATTCAAAGTTGAGGTCATCCGTCTGACAGCAGAAGCTCAGAGCAAACTGTATCATAAAACAGAAAAWTTTCCCCAAAAACAACAGAATCAAGGTGTCATTCCACTTGAGGTGACCCCTACACYATGGTCCGCTCAAAATCCAGACCTGGATTTGATTGAAATGCTGCGACGAAACMTTAAGAGTGGTGCAGAAACAAAATCTGCAAACCTCAAGGTACTGATGCAATAATGTTAAGAGTGGGCTAAAATTCTTCCACAACAAAAAGAGAAACTGATGAAGTCAAACAAACAACATGCTTCTACAAGACGTTTGCCAGATAAAYATAGAATACACTTGTATCCTTCCTTATCTGCATATTTTCACCAAATAACACCCACCTCATATTAAAACACCCTCACTCAGCAAATACAGATGTTTGGGTCAAATTACAATCATTTTTAAAGGGACAGTACAACATCATTTACAATGCCCTGTCTCGAATGACTTAGTTTTTTTAAAAATAGACTTAGCTTTTATATTTTAGCTTTGTTTTTGTTTGTTTGTTTGTTTTTTAAATAGACTTAGCTTTTATATTTTAGCTTTGTTTTTGTTTGTTTGTTTGTTTT
>NW_013952712.1:513004-518056 GCF_001266775.1 Austrofundulus limnaeus | reverse complement strand
ATATCTGTTGTGTATTTTTGCACACTAGTAATGAGATCGGAATATGTTTAAAACCTGGTAAAGACCCGATTCTTTTTTCTTGTTATAAAATTCTAGGATTAAAATAATATAAACTCTATTTTGTGACTGCAAGTCTTTGCTTTTTATTTTGTTGTTGTTGTTGTTGATGATGTACTCTATGACTGCATTAATTAATTGTGTATATTCAGTTTATTATTATTATTATTGCAAATTATACTTAAAGTATAACAAACACCCCATAAAGTTTATCCAATCTAAAAAGAACTGCRTCTATAACTAAGACACACTATTAAAATGGAACACGGATCCAGATATATCAAAGGTGAGAGATCTGAAGTCATGTTTGATCACTGATTAGTAGGAATATGAACAGGTAAGGTTGAAGAACTTTGACAACCTCACCTGCACATATGCTGCCAGGACCTGGTGGGCTCACTACAGACAGCAGGAAGAATGACACATTTACAAAACACAGACTTTTTTTGATGAGATAAAAAATGTTTCTGTGAAACGTCACACAGATAACAAGCGGAGCGASTCCTTTACCTGTTAGGACCTGCATGTGACATTCTCTGGAAACACAGAACAATGTTTTGAGCTTTGATATAAGCMACAGAGATATAATGGGATTAGATTATCACTTGTTAGGTCATCAGTCTACTCACCCATTTAACCAGAGCCTGGTGCTCCTCTGATTGACTAAAGTATCTGCTGATATCCTGTGCAGTGACTGCACCATCCTGGCACTGGCTCATCCAGCTTTGGTACTCTTTTTGCTCAGGGACTCGATCCCAGAAGATCTTGAAAGCCTCCCAWATGGTCTCCTGGCACACTGGTCAGACCAAAGACATAAATTTCATAAACTAAACCAGCAAAGCTTGGTAATACTCATTATTTTTTTTATAATATAAAACAAAAGAGTATTTGAAGTAACTACATTTTGCCTTCAAACATCATCAAGTCTTCTAGGTGCACAGCTGCACAAAATCAGTAATTTACAAGGGTTATGGTCAGGGGTTTATTCCAAACATTCTTATTAAATGTGGGTTAAAACAAAACTCATTAAGTGAAACTGAAACTGGGTGAGGAATAGATGAAGTCTAGTATCAAGCTAAGGATGTAGATGTCAAAATCAGGTCAAGCATTACAGTGAGCTCAGCAACAAGACATAAGATTCTTCTAATAAATCATTAAGTCTCCTAAAAGAAGCAGAAAAGAAAAACACTGAGGTCCACAGACTCAATGATTGGCCAAGAAACCTCATTTGGCATGTGATGCATTATGTTTACTTTCTTTGGAAACCAGATACTGTTTCCAAGGCTTTCAGCTGTGCCATCAGCTCAGAATGGAAGAAACTTGTAAAACCCAAGTGCATCAGGCCAGTCTACATTCTGGACAAATATGATTGGGAATGGTTTTCATGGAGCAATTGTGGCCAAGAAGCCAAACCAAACAAGTAAGCAAGGCCAAAWGAAAATAAGTCAAAACTTCAGAATAACTATTGAAACAGAGGACAGTTTCTTCAAAGAGCTGAAGACCTTTAAAAAGAATGAATGTCTGCAGACAACCCTGATGCAGGGTGAAGGTTAATGGTCACATTAGAACTGGATTTCTACAAAGTTGAGGATTTTGTGACCTTGGTGCTGTCGAATACAAGCAGATACATTTGTTGTGTTGTATAATCAGGGACGTGTCTAATTGGTCCGGTTTTTTTCCTACAGTACAATAACAACAAGGGATGTAACTCTACATCGATCCACACCAGTATATAGATTAAATGATTAATGATTCATCTACATCATGGGGAAAAAATCATCCATATCGTCATTATATGCCCGATGTGGATCAATATCGTAAGCCCATCTAACACAATAATTTATGTTAGATGAACATAAGATATTGCATATCAGTCACAGACTTGTGAAATAAATTGAATCGAAATTGTTTCGTGACAGACTTTGTGATATCAACAAATGTATCGTCATCCTAAAAAGTTGATATAGATAGGTATAGGTATATAGATAYACATATTTGTTCATTTTTCTGTGACTATTGCATATTCTGTTTACATCATGCTGTGACAAATTTTCTGTTATCCAGTTCGTTGTGTATTTTACCAAAGTAAATTACTTTAAAAATAAACAAGTTGCTGGTACTTGTAAAAATAGTATTAAAATCCTGACATTCTTTGAAGGAATACATATCACAATTGCCTTTCATGTCCGAGTTTTCAGTTAAGATCATCTTGTGATGAGAAGAAATAGCGTTATAGCCGCTTAGACCAAATCTTAAAAATAACATTATGCAAGATCTAACAAGATGTGTTAGAGTAGCGTATATGATCTGACAAAGCTGCAGCCATTTTTCTGCTGCTAATGATTAGTTGTGTTGGCCATCTTGGATCAGAGTGACTCTAAAAGTTAATGAGTTGTTGTACTATGATTGCTTTCATTAAAATTCCAATGGCTCATAAAATATTTTGCTAACAATGTTGACTAACAGTTTTGCATGTGTAATGCTCGAATGAGATTTACTCTCAGTCGCCCACACGCACATCTTAGCTCAATATCTGTAGACAAGCGAAACCATCATCCAGTCCAATCCAAATTCATTTGTAAAGCACTTTTTGCACCACAGCAGACCAAAGTGCTGTACAGAATCAACATTCCAACACAGCTCATGCATAAAACATATTCAATCAAAAATGCAGTAAAAACACAGAAAAAATAAAAGCAGATAATAAAACAAGTAAAAGCAGAAAATAGAAAACAAAGTAAAAACAGGGCATATAAAACAATGAAATGCTTAAAANAAAACAAGTAAAAGCAGAAAATAGAAAACAAAGTAAAAACAGGGCATATAAAACAATGAAATGCTTAAAATTTTTAAAAATCTACTATAAAAACAAAACAAAAAATCACCCTTTACATTTGACAGTAAAAACAATGAAATATAATTAAAAGTAAGCTTCAGTACACATAAAGATTAGGATAAGTTTCTGCTGTTACATGGTTGAAGGGAATTTTTTCATTTGCTTAAAATAATTGAAATTGTACTTTTTGAACATTCGAAATCAGCTTAATGAACTTGATTTTTAYTATTTAAGTCTGATGGAATGATTCAAGTCACACTAATAAAGCAGAATCCTGTGGGGCTTTAGAACAAGTTTAATGATGAAAAATGTAGCTCAAGTGAGAAAACCTGGTTTGTAATTTACGTAAAAAGACTCCGAGTAGACCACACTCCATCTGCAAGTCCTCTACTCYAATCTAAAAATGGTCCACAGAAGCTTTTAGCCATTGTTCCATACACACACAGATCCAATTATGCAACAAAAGTAAACATCATTTGCTGCAGCAGGTAATTCTTTGCACACAGGGGACACAGAGGACAATCTAGTACCATTTGTTAAAGGGCTTTTATTTTGACTTCCTGTTGTTTGACTTGAATCTTACCTCTGAGGTGAAAGTAACTCAGATGTTGTGAAACAACTTGCTCAGCTGTCTCTTGTCCACAAAGTCGGAGTCCACTCTGAAAAAAGGTGTTCCTTTTCTGCCGAGCCATGACTGCGTGGCTTTCATTGGACACCTTCACGTCAGACACTCGAATGATGTGTGGGAATGCCTCGGGCTCCTGAGAGTAAGGTCCACCTGGGTCTCCCATAGAGGAGCCTTCCAGGGTTGCAGCTTTGATACAGACATTAATTTCAATAAGTTAAAAAYAAAAGCATTGAACAGTTGATCTATTGTTGATACATACCTGTCTGCCTGTCCAGGAATATGACTGCACTCAAGAGAGCAGAGCAGAAAAGGCTTCTCCAGGATGTGTTGCTCATGTTAAATCCTGCTTRAATCCAAGGATTCAGAAAGCAGATATGGGTTTCCTCTCATGTGATGCAACAGCAGCTTACAAGCTGGCATAGCTTAAAATTCTCCAGATGCAAAAAATATTGACGAGAAAACAAACAATCTGTCTCCCTCTGCAGCTATGAAAAGGTGTATGTCACAGAGCAGGGAGTAGAGCTCCTGGCTCAGGTAGAGAGGCAGATGGCTTGTAAGGAGAGAGAGAGAGAGAGAGAGAGAGAGAGAGAGAGAGAGAGAGAGACTTTTTAATGCTATCTAATCCAGTTTACTTTAAGCTTGTTAGAAGGCCTCCCAAGAAGTTACTGGGGCAACAGTATGACGGATGGGTGCTTAACGAGAATGAAAYTAAACAAATAAATTTAAGAACAAGAACCAGAGAAAACCAGGAAGCAGAATGGGGAATTGTGATGTTTGCAGAGCTTTAATGTGTTTGGACACCGTCATCCTTGGCTATTAGAGCAAAGACTTGAAAAGTGATCACTCAGTTGAAGAATGGTCTCATCAAATGGTGCATAATCTGGTCAGAGAGTATAAACTAACCCACTGCAACAAGATCATACAAGAAACGAAAAATGAGTAGTGTCGCAAAAAAAAAAAAGCACGACAGTTTCAATTACCATCACAATAAAACCCATCCTTTCTCTAGATATATGACAGCAATAGGTGATCCTAATGCTCATCTTGGTATCGATACTGCAACAAGTCCTGGGTCTGTCCTGGGGCCTTTTCCCAGTGGGACGTGCCCAGAAATCCTCCAGAGAGGCATCCTAATCAGATGTCCGAACCACCCAAACTGACTTCATTCGATGTGAAGAAGCAGCTGATCTACTCTGAGCTCACCCCGGATGAYGGAGCTCCTACGAAGAAGGCTCATTTCATCTGCTGGGGTCTGGGATSTTTGTCCTGTCAGGATCCAAATCTCATGGCCATCGGTGAGAGTTGGRATGTAGACGGACCAGTAAACYGAGTTTTRCCTTTTGACTCAACTTTCTTCACCACGACTGACAGAAGCAACGCCCTCGTTACTATGGAGGACCGAAACTGAGAACTAAAAGCAGAAATATATAAATGGACCAATAAATAAATAAATGTACGTAAGAGGATTAGGGCCACTGAAAAAATGAAAAAAAGGAATTCTGACTTAAATCTCAGAATTCTGACTTTTTTT
>NW_013952712.1:502608-512204 GCF_001266775.1 Austrofundulus limnaeus | reverse complement strand
ATTTTAAATTATGTGCTAAAATATATAACTTCTTGGAACTAAGCTGGAAAAATAATTGAATGTCCATTTAATTATAAACCAAAAGTTAGCTGTTTTTTAATTTCATTGGTGCATTTTAGATGTATTAATTTATTGGTCTGTTTATATATTTCTGCTTTTCAGTTTTGGTCCTCCATACTTACTGAAGACGAGGCTTAATCCATCTTCCTCTTCACCTCACCATCACTTGTGAACGAGATGCCCAGATACTTACACAAAGCTACCAAATATGTGTATGAATAATGCTAAGAATATTTACATACGTCAGAGCTACTTCCATACCTTGAGCCTAATATTAAGCCAGTCAAGATCTGCCCCTTAACAATAGACAGGGGTGGGATGGGTAAACCTCCTGTTTAAAAGACAGTACAGATGAAAGACCCAGATGGTCAAGGTGCAGTGTTTGAACAATGTTAACTTTCTATAAACAAGRTGATGGCTTCACTAGTTACCGTGTACATGTAAATAACAGTCACTGAAGCTGAAATCCTCTGCTTCTAACATAATTTATAACCKTTATGACTGTATTCATAACTCTTGACAGTGTTATGTAGTTGATTGGTGCAGCGTGAAGTGGACTTATGGAGCCAAGCAGTGAGGGGATCYGACTGTAAACACATCTGAGCTAACCAAGCAAGGTGTCAACATGCTACCAAATTAAAAAAAAAAAAATCCAAAACCTAAAACAAAATAACAAAAGGCAAGCACTTTTTGTAAGCAATTTATAAAAGAATGTCAGATGATTTTCTTCTAGTTTCATTCAAAGTGACAAACGATGTTTGTTCTACAAGTTTTAATACACATTTGAAACTAAACGTATCTCAGAAACACCTCACTGCTGTTCATTCAACACTCACAGCACTAAATGTATTTATTATCAAAACAAACAAAAATATTAGAAATGGTTCTCTGGTGGGAATAATTTACAGAGGAGTAGAAAAAAGCAAGATTTCTAATTTTGCTTAAGTTGGATAATTTTTTATTGGAAAAAAAAAACACTACGTGAATTCTAAATCTACGTTTACTCCTAATCTAGTGTTTTAAAAATACATTTCTATTATCCTATATAAATATTTCAGGACTTTGCTGTTATTTGGAGAATGATGAGTGACACGTCATGTAGTCAATTATTTTGTTATAATCCAGTAACKTTAGTAGAAACCCAGTAAAAACGCGTTGGTTTAAAAACAAATTGTGGGGTTTGAGATAAACTGCAAAATAGTTGCACAAGAGGAGCACAAAGTTTAAATTAGCTGCAGCGAGGTGGCTGCCATGTCTCCCGTTTTTAAGTCAATCACAACAAAACACATAGCGACTCAACATGTTAGTTTGACTAGATAAGCGCTGACTGAGAACACGACCAATCCATTATCACAATGTGTTATTTATCAAACAAATGTCAACAGAGCTATTAAAATCTGCCAAAAGTGTTCACAATGCTGCTACGTTTTACTACTGTCATATTTTAAGGAGGGACTTTAGATTAAAAAAAAATTTCAAATTATAACGTTTTTACAAAATTTTTCATGAGCATAAAATAATCAGTTATAAAAAAATCGGGATATACAAACATTTGCATGTGTAGATAAATTTGTAGTCTTTTTGGTTAGATGTACAGACTTCATACTCATACACGGGACCTACAGGCAGCCAAAGGTTTGTGTTTCATTGATTAAAACTAAAAAGGACATGTTTACAGTTCAGTCTGTTGCTCAGTATGAGCAGCGATGTGTAAAAACTGCAGGAATGTTGACGCACTCAACGAGAGAGTTTTTTATTCTCCACGTTATCCAGGTTCTGATGTCGGTAAAGGTTTAATATCAGATCTCGAATTTCATCTCGTTTCTTTCGGATCAGTTGCCTCGGGAACCATTTTTGAAGGTAAAGAGGCAGGTCAAAATGCACTACAGGATCCTGAAAACAAAAGAAACAATCTYCTATGAATACACCATAAAAAGTCATAAGCTCGAAAAGATATTAGAGTATAATTAAAACGTGAGAGATCTTTACCTTTAAAAAACACTCAACATACTGAAGGAGATAAAGGCCACAGTCGCTGCTGTTATCCTGCAGGGGAACTTTGCAATGCGAGCTTTTCATCTGATCAGGATTAAAGTCYCGTGATGATCCTCGACGGGCCTCCCATTCTGACTGCAAGTACCTGAAAAACACACGCGTGGCGTCTCAACACACAAGCAAACACAAAACAGACGRATCATTTCAGCGTTAAACTTACTCTCGTAGAAGCTTGAAAACTCGCTCATGAAGAGAAAGTTTGAGGGAATCCATGATGAGAATACACGGCCTGCAGACAAAAAAAAGACACAATTCAGTCCAATTCAGCTGTGGCGTAAGTAAAAAAAAAACTAAAATATGTTGTGTTGGCTATGAAACCAAAGTGCTCTGACACTGCTGTTATTAGTTTTGATGTGATTTTATTGAAGATTAYATTATTTGTCCCATAATTATGATGGGAAGTACTGCTGACTGGTTGCTTCTGGCTGCTTTCTACAAACGTGTGGGAGTGAAAGTGAGCTTTTCTGTTTAAATACWTGATTTCCCTTATTTTGAGATGAGATAGATGACTTGTTATCTTGAGAAAATACAATAAAAGTACATTTCTAAGTCTGGAGGGAGGTGCACAATTGTAAAAAATTTTTTTAAATAACCAGCCTTCATTGTTACTAAGTGTGAACTTAACTTCATAAAAAGGCACAAAAATAGTCGTCCAGGATATAAAAGCCAAGGTTTCAATAATTCTTTAATTAGCAAATCTCCTTTGTGTAGTAGTGTCTGGAGTGTTTATGATGCTGCTGCTATTGTTTGATGTCATCCAGTAGTTAAAACAATTTAGAACAGCTGTCATACAAAAACAAAATATAATAAATAACAGGACAGAAAAAAATGCTATCAAACATCCGCACCAAGGCTTGTAAATAAAGCAGTAAGTGTGTGGTGTCCAACTCACCTCTTGCAAACTGTATTTCTCTGACATGTTTGCTCTGTGCAGCTCTACAAAGACAAAATTAATGTGGTTTTAGTAAAGTAAATTAAGACACAATTTTAGAAAATCATGAGCCTTTTAAATGTGGACAGGAAAACGTGTCCTTACAACTGGACAGGGTGGTGAATCTTTGGTGGATTCATCTTGAGTGTCTGAACAAAATGTGAAACAAAACAACAGTTTGGGTTTTTTTTTTTTTCATCTTAGTATCACAACAACGTTCATCCTAACACAGATGTGTACCTTTCTCTGAGTCCACGCCGTCACTGCAGTTTGACGTCACTGGGGTTTCTGACTCAGTTTTAGAACATTCTTCAGCCTCTTCGTCACCAAGTGCCTCTCCTGCCCGGTCCTCAAGTTTTGGCTCCTCCAAGCCAGGAAAGCAAATAACAACTAAATACCAGTGAGCCCTAAATAAAAGAAAACAAAGAGAGCGCAACGTGACACATTTAAGATTCAATAAAAAAAGACTATACAGCACTTTTTTAATGCATAGTTAACTTACTCCTGATTGACAGGCACAAACAGGAAGTCCTTTTCAAAGATCTCCACATGTCGAGTCCATGTCTTTACTCGCTGGTGCCGCCTCTGCCTCTGACAACTGGACACACACAGAATAAAACCTTTGACAGTACCACAGGAACGTCTGATCAGCCTCTGATCAGGCTAACAGCACGACTAAGACCGAAAGACTCAACGTCAAATTAAAACTGRGCGGAAAATCTGTTTCCACAAATTGTGTTTTATTCTACAACTTCCTGTTGAAACATACATTAAAGCTGCCAACAACTGTATTCTGTTTTAGCTTTTGAATTGCTTCCAATTTCAGATTAAAAAAAGCCAACTTACGAGTCATTATTACCACCTTCGCTGGCATTGTCCCTGCGTGTCAGCTGCTTGTAGAAGAAACTGCTGAAGATGTGGCAGCGCTCTGCAACAGCAGCAGATGTATTCTGGATAAGGTATCTGAATTAAAAAAAACATTTTGGTCATTTTAGGTGCAGCTCTGGTCTCAACAAAATCCAATAATTTTGCAGCTATAAAATACTTCACTCACTTGAGATAAAAATCGATGATGACATCATTGAGGTACTGCCCAGTTTCGAGGCACTTCAGGTCTTCCATGGTGACAGTTATTCCTCCTTTCAATGGCGGCGGAGGAAACTGGATCAACCTAAACAGAAAAAATGGACAGGATAATAGGAAGGTTAAGATAAAAAACCAGTAGCATTAGAGGTTTGTAATTGAAGTCAGAGGTTAACACCCGTCACAGCGGGCTGCCTGGAGGATAACGTGGTGAACTTGCCTTCGAGCCAGACCACGATGCTTATATTTAATCCAGTTGGAGTCTGGTTTATTCAGTGACACACAGTAGGATCCTTTTGTTCTTCGATGGCAAAYGGTGTACACAGGCTGGGCTTCTTCCTTTTTGCTCTATGGACATAAATTCATTTTATAAACCAGAGGAATATGTAATAAAGTGCAAGATCACAGATAAAAAGGATATACAAAAACTGTAAGATTACCAAGAAAGTAACAAACAATATTTAGAAACCATGTGGCTTGTTTTCACAGTTTACATTTGTTTAATGGGACAATATTGTGGATTGAACATAATTAGGGGAACATTCTGATTTAACAACTTAGAAAGTGGAAACACAAGTAGACTGCTTCAACTTAAAGAGTCATAACAAAAAGAAAAAGAAAAAGATTTGTAACCCCTTACATCAGAGGGATTCTCCTGCTCTTTTTCTTTCTGCTCCTCTTTTGGGTCAGTTTGTGTCTCTGTGTCCTCATTTGGTTCAATTTGTGTGTCCGTTTCATCTGGTCCCATCTCCAGCTCCAACTCCTTCTGAAAGTCAGCTTCCAGCCAGATGTGAGCTGTGGGAAGGTCGTCTTCATCATAGTCTGGACAGTCCTGGTACTGGTTTAGCTGAGGGTCAGTGCTTTGTAAGCCCAGCATAGAGAGCAGATGTGAGTCCTGTCCAGTTCTTGTAATCAGCTCTACGCAATCACCCAGAGAAAGAACTGGAGCGCTGAGGTCTGCAAAACTACCAAGTAGATTTCCACTGTGACCTGAAATAATTTGTTCATGAGTCATATTTCTGATACAGTCAATGTCCAGCACAGAACGCAACAAAGCTCCTTCCATTCCCTCCAAAGGATCTTTGAGAGTCAGCAGGATGAAGGGGCTGGCGTTTCCTATTTAAACAAATAATCAATAAAACACACATCAAGCAAAAGTGGTTTTGAAATAATTAACTAAATCTGCAGCAGAGTCTCCAGTATTCTCACCTGTATTTACGGATCTCTCTTTCTTGACACATAGATGGCAGAGGTCCTGCTGGATGGCAACAGCAGCCATTTCTGACACATAAAACAGCAGGATACCAGAAGAAGGGTCTTCGTCATCTTCAAACCGAAACCCACACAGGTCCAGCTCCTGCTGATCCCAAATGCTGTACCTCTTCAGCTCTTTGCGCTCAAAAGTCAACATCCCATGGTACTGCCCACTTGTGTCTGAGGATAAAATCAAATAGCACCGTTTTCTTTTATTTAAGCCAAACTCTGTTACATATAATTTTGATTTGCGAGCACAAACAGCAGGAATAATATTTCTGCTAGAATCCTCATGAAATAAAAAAGTCATGTAAGTTTATAATAATATATTTGATTTAAAATGGCAGAAATCCATTTTGTTTTTGTCTTTTCAAACTAATCAATCAAGCCAGTCAAAAACAAACTATTTCTTCAAAGTGGGGTTGTTTTAAAAGCTAATCTCCAGGCCCACTTTTTACCCCACTTCATAATATCTGAATAATCCCCTTAAGCACATCTCAAGTTCTGTTTCTACACTGAGAATTTATTAAGGAGTGAATAAACTTCTGTCAATTTATTTCCAATTAATGAGAACAGCCCCTGAATAGACACAATTACACAGAGTTCTGTGAAGGCATACCCATTTGAAGCACAGATTCTACACCTCAGATGTGAAAGTGTTGGTGTGCATCTAAAAGCTTTAACTTTTTTTGTTTTTATAGAATAAACTAAAATAGATTCCAAAGCTTGAAAGGGGAAGGACAGAACATGACTAGAACAATATAAAAACAGGCTGCAGGTCGCAGAGAAGGTAAAAAAGTCAACAGTCAGAATAAACGCCAATTAAAGACTTTATATCAGGGGTGACCAACCAGTCGCTCGCTGATTCCCAGGTGCCTGCGCAGCGCAACCTTGCTGCGGAGCCTCTAGCGCCGGCTTTGAGCGTCACATCCCGGAGCGGCTGGTCTTGTTGAAAGCTCTGGTTCTGCCCTACAAGGCGAAAGTTGAATGAAGTCCCTGTGACGTTCCTCCGCGGAGATATAAGCAAAAATACCTCCAAAATTACACACCGTCGGACCTCCCACTGGGGTGATTTTAGCCCCCTTCCCGGGCTAGGAGCATCGGATCCCGGCGTGGATGGTCGGGTTTTAAAGCCCTGGCTCTCCCCTACAAGAAGAAAGTTGAGCGGAGTCCCTGCAACATTCGCCCGTGGAGATATAAGCAAAAAACCTCCAAAATTACGCACCGTCTGACCTCTGCCGGAGGTGGTTTTAGCCCGCCTCCCCGGGATAGGAGCATCGGATCCCGGAGTGGCTGGTTGGGTTTTAAAGCTCTGGTTCTGTCCTAAAAGCTGATACTTGAATGGAGTCTCTATGGCGTTGCATCGCAGAGCTATAAGCAAATTACGCACGACTTAGTGCATTTTACACGCATTTTTGGGGGGAAATTTCAAAATTTGTTTGCTTCTCTCATGGGCTCTGAGCATCGGATCCGGGAAAGTGAGATGACTTTGGAAAGCTGCGGTCCTCCTCTACAAACTGAAAGAGGTTGCAAGTTCCTGGGATGTCCCCCCGCGGAGCTATTAACCAACGACCGGCCGAAAAAGGCGCTTTGGCGGGCAATTTAGTACTCAATTTACTCCAGAGCCTCTAGCGCCGGCTCTGAGCGTCGGATCGGGGCGGGAGACAGCTCATTTTAATGTTCTGGACTACGCTACAACCTGAAGGTGGTTGCAAGTTACTGGGATGTTCACAAGCGGAGATATAAGCAATCAAATGTAGTCGGGCGAGCTCCGGTGGATGAAACGGCTGATTTCCAGCACGGGGCTGCTGGTGCTGATGCAGGGGAATAAAAGGAAGAGATCCAGTGAGGTGGAACCGTGATCCTACGTCCAGCACCCGTTCTCCCGCCTGGATTCAGCCAGAAACCCCTGGTGGGCGATATTTCTGCAAAAATAAGAAACCCACCTGATGGATCACTTCCAGGCAATAAAAGCAAGATTTGATCAGGTAAAACCAGTCCTGGAAGCTCAGCACCGGGTTTTATAACAGCCTGCCCCCTGAACCACTGGTGGGCGATATTTCTGCAATAATGCATAAAATTCAGAAACCCACCTGATGGATCTCTTTCAGGCAATAAAAGGAACAGATCTGATCAGGTGAAACCGGTCCTGGAAGCTCAGCACTGGGTTTTATAGCTACCTGCGAGACAGTTTTATATTGTGTACTTTGATTTTGAAAAAAAAAAAAAGGGGGCGGCACTCTTGTGGTAGCCATGTTGAACCTGATAGATTTTTGTTTTGTTTTTCCTCCCCTGTATGGAGAGAAGAGAGGAGAGTTCTTTGAATAAATGGAGACAAGTTCCCGTGCTCCAAAGTTATTTGACTCTGTGGTTCTCACTGGGCATGTTTTCAGCCCTCATAGCTCACACGTTACAGTGAGTACTAATTGAAGGAGGTAAAAAAAATTATCCTTTTTGTTCAAGCATCACTTTTATGTTTCTCTGTCAGGAGTTAAGTAAGGATTTTAATCTCTTTTTTTATTTGTTGGTAAATATATGGTTAGGTAGATAGTTTTGTTTGACAATACCTTAAATTAAATAAAACTAGCAACACATTATGTTCTGTTTTATTTACTTTAAAGAAGTGAAGAGTAGGGAGACCATATTATGTTTTTTTTTTATACTGAGACCGGACGAGTAGCTCTCGGCAAACTGCCGACTTCAAAAGTAGCTCWTGGTTCAAAAAAGCTTGGGCACCCCTGCTTTATATGATAAACATATACTTTAACTGTAAAATAAAGACTGTAAAAATACTGTAGGTTGTTCAGTTTTTATAATTTTTAAACTAAAAGTTTAAAAATATATTACACGGACGGGGCCATTTTATTTACACGCAAAGCATTCTGGGTAAATGATGACATCAACTAGGTCATCGGCACAAGGCTCCTAGCGAGCTATATCCACCCTGAAGGTTAATCTTGGACAATATCTGACGATGGGCTCTTTTAAATGAAACCAGAGAGCGTTGACAGGGGAGAAGGTAGAAATGACTCAGCCTGTAACTGAAAATATGGATGGAGGACAACAGAGCTGCTTCATGGAAGAAGAACCTCAGCTTAGCTTGTTAGCTTTAGCGTTAGCCCCTATGCTATCACCATATGTGTAGCGCTGAGCTAATACACATTTATGTATTAGCTCAGCGCAACACATTCTCGTCTTGTCACTGAGGTCCTCCATCCACGACAGAGAGGGAATGAAAAAATGACTCAGTCTGCAACTGAAAATATGGATGGAGGACCTCAGTTTAACTTGTTTGTAGCGCTAGCGCTGAGCTAATACATATAAGGCTATATAGCGTCGGTGCTAGCGCGAAGGCTAACAGGCTAAGCTGAGGTTCCTCTTCCATGAAGCAGCTCTGTTGTCCTCCATCCATATTTTCAGTTCCAGGCTGAGTCATTTCTACCTTCTCCTTTCTGTCAACGCTCTCTAGTTTCATTTAAAAAGAGTCGATCATCAGATATAGTCCAAGATTAACCTTCAGGGTAGATATAGCTCGCTAACAGCCTCGCACCGATGACCTAGTTAATGTCATCCTTTACCCAGAATGCTTTGCGTGTAAATATAATGGCTCCATCCGTGCTAAAATATATTTTAAAAAATTTACAAAACTAAACAGACTACAGTATTTTTACAGTCTTTATTTTACAGTTAAAATAAATGTTTATCAAATAAAGCTTGATGTTACAACTAATCGTGGATCCTTTTCAGACAAGATTCAAAGGAAACTAGAGTCATGACAGAATATGAGACAAGGTGGTAAGGTGTACATAATTGAATAAAGTCCATTTCTATCACGAAATTGATCAATCAATAAACAAATGTTACCTTTCAGAGGGATCACGATTTCATGTTTTTCTAGCTGGAACCAAAAAACAAACAAAAAAAGGCATTACACTGACAGGTTTTGATATGTATAAAATACAATATATATCAAGGTTATAAGACTGTGGTCACCGTGAGGCCTCCATTTGCTCTTGCATGGTACCCTCCACAGTACAAGGTGAAAAAGGACACACTTAAACAGGAGAAGTCCACTTCTGGGGCAGGAGACCCTGGCTCTGAGAGAGGAGATTCTTCAACAACTACCTGCAGCATCTGAAACACAAAAACAAGCATGTAATGTTAGAGTGGAAGAACTTTATGTCCCGAAGTTATATATATATATATATATATA
>NW_013952712.1:487967-502518 GCF_001266775.1 Austrofundulus limnaeus | reverse complement strand
ATCTAAAGCAGTTGTTTGTATTCATCAAAAAACCCTGACTTTAGCACCATCTAGTGTTGGACACATAAATTACACAGTGTTTGAAGGAGGCGCAGCAAATGGGAAAAATCTAAGTAACTAACCTTAATCTTGGTCAAATAATTTGAAATGACAAAAAAAATTGGCAAAAATTTTAAAACATGAAACATGCTCAAAGAAAAAAGTTATTTTAACACAACAACAAATCTTCAGTGAGGTTTCTGATTGCTCAGTACAAAAACACAATTATGATTTAAAACAAACATACATTTTAAAATGTTTTCAGGTGCTAATAGGCAAACATTTTCACATATATTTATTTACAAAGCCATATGGGGTTATTATTAATGGTGTTACTCGGTGGTCAAAAGCAGCAGTCTTGTAATCCTGAGACTGCAAATAGAGATAAGGTCCTTAGAATAGCACCAGACATTGGGCTAGTGAGTGTGTGCATAACAACTTAGACAAGAACCCATCTCTAGTGGGATGTTCCTGGCCTGTAGAGACGTGACCAGTGAGATAACCACAATCTGCCGTCTAAGCGTAACTAAACGCTCTGGCCGTGAAGAGTGGCCAAACAATAAAACTTTTAAATAATCATTACTGTAAACCTGTAACACCTTTCTCTGCAAACTGCATTGCTTTTTTCAGCAGGATAATTATCACGGCCAACAGAAAAATGCAAGTCTGGTTACAATAAATCCATTCTTTGCAATGTGCTGATGCTTTGGTACAAGATTTCACTGCAGATCTTCAAGAGTTTCCATTAGAGTTCAGACTTCATATGTCGGGACTCTTTGATGACAAAATTAGACCAATTCAAAAACAAATGTATGCTCCTAAGTTTATGCTCACTTTATCACCATTTAATTACAAATTTGTAACATAATCTTTTCAGAAGTAACTGTCTGGGTTACTCCAGCTACTTCTCATGCATATTATAGCCTCGTTTCTCCTTATTAGGTGAGCTACAAGACAAACTGCAGCCGGTATTCTTGCTTGTTTGTTTTGAAGTTGCAGTCAGCTCAGCTGTCTTGGGTGAAATAAAACCTCAGCATGAAGACTCCAAAACATCATGATGTCCGTTAATCTGGGTATTACCAGATCTCAGTTTAGAAACTTGCTTAAGGTCATTGTCTGATGTAATATGAAAAGCTCAACCAAATGAGTACAAGTCTTTAAAGGTCTCTTCTGAACATTCATTAAAATGTGTTTAAGCATACCAACCTGCATGTTCTGTATGTCTGGATCCTCCTCCTCTTCGGACACAACATCCTGTTTGGGGTTTTTTTGTATCACCGTGTCAGACATGGCATGGAGCACTTTTCTCTGACACTGAGAATCATCTTGACCATCCTCATCATCACTGGACAAAACAACTGTAACGCAAACATAAAAAGGAAAATACTTTGGCAAAAGCATTTTTTTTTCTTAAATGTAACTTCTCTGCTTCTCTGTCTGTCAGGTCGACTCAGCCTCACAAATGGCCTTATCTGACCTGGGGTTTTGAAAATATAGAAAGCTTTGAAGCAGCTTCAGGTCAGTAATTTAAGGAAAAAAATTTAAAAATAAACATCTAAATTCTTCTTGAAATTAAATCCCAAGAAGTCCAACATTTTACTGATCACATCAACTCTATGGATAAATATTTAAATCTCACATGAGAGAATGTAAAAAAATGGCAGGTTGGCTTCCCTGCACTGTGACGTCTCAGTCTCTGATGGAGGATGGCTGGAAACTGACACGTACCACAAACCCACCACATAGATCAGTACCACAGAGCACACAGGGTCCCCACAAACCCAGGAGCCAGAAAAAAGAAAAATCCCACACAAGACAGGCCCTGAAGCAGTGTGGATATCCTAACTGGGCTTTCCCAAAAGCAGTCAAGAAACCCAAACAAGACTCCAGCCAACCCAACCATCAGGTGAAAATGAAGACCCCAAACCCAGAACAGTGGTCATTCTGTATGCTGCGGGAGTCTCAGAGAAACTGAGACATTTATTCACTAAACATCACATCCCAGTGGCTTTCAAACCCCAAACCACATTATGGCAATGACTGGCTCACCCCAAAGATCCAGCCCCCCCTGCACAAACAGAGTAAGGTAATATTGTGTATGCTGTTAAGTGTCAGAAGGACTGTGATCAGCTATACATCAGGGAAACAAAACAGCCACTGTTCAATAGAATGGGCCAACACAGTAGAGCAACATCATCAGGCCAGGACTCTGCAGTTTACACTCATCTACAGACCAGGACTCTGCAGTTTACACTCATCTACAGACCAGGACTCTGGAGTTTACACTCATCTACAGGCCAGGAATCTGCAGTTTACACTCATCTACAGGCCAGGAATCTGCAGTTTACACTCATCTACAGGCCAGGAATCTGCAGTTTACACTCATCTACAGGCCAGTGGTCACTCTTTCAGGGATGAAGATGTTCTCATTCTTGATGGAGAGGAACGGTGGTTTAAGACAGTGGTTCCCAAAGTTGGGGTCGGGACCCAAAGTGGGGTCCTGAAACATCAAGGTGGGGTCCTGAAAAGATTTTCTAAATTAATTAAATTTTTGCCTTAGTTGCATAAAATGTATAAATGTAGAATAATAAATATTGTTCCTATGCCCATGTTTAGTTGACCTGATACAAATGTTCATCATCCAGAAATAGTTGGGGGCACAGGTCTCTGCTGCTGTTATTTTGTGGGTCAAAAGCTGAAAAGTTTGGGAACCACCACACTTCAGAAATCAATTTAAAGGGCAATAAAATAATTAGTGATATAATATTTTCCCTTTAATTATTATAAAAACACAAAATAAGTATAAATAAGTATTTATATTTGTGTAGCCTTTGTTTTTAGGGTTATTAACAAAGTTTATGTACTCTGACCAGTAATATTTGGGGTCACAAGTTTTTGCCATGAATATTTTGTGGGTCAGAAGATAAAAAGTTTGGGAACCACTGGTTTAAGAGAATCCATCATTAAACAGGGGTGAAGGCCTGTGTCCAGTTGTCCGCTCTTATAGTGCTGTTATTGCAAGTATGACTCAGACCCCTGTGAACAATCGATCTGATAGCTCTCTTTTGTACGTGAACAATCAGTTTTGATTGTCATTATTAAACTTGTTTGTCCGCCATGTGGAGGAGCTTCTTATAATGTTGAATTTACATGTGACTCCTCAGACTGAAGAAGTCTCTTGGAAGGGGGAGAAAACTTTTTTCAACAAAGAGCTCGTTCAGAGGACCTACTCACAGACCAGAAACATGACCTTTAGGTTAATCGATCTAAATTGTCCCTAGGTGAGAAAGAATGGTTGTCTGTTTCATTTGTCTCTATATGGACTTGCGACCTGTCCAGGGTGTACCCCGCCCCTCGCACTGTGACTGCTGGATATGGGCACCAGTGACCCACGCGACCCTGAAAAGGAAGAAGCGTGTACAGAAAATGGATGGATGGATGGATGACCCAGAAAGGAAGAAGCGGGTATAGATAATGGAAGGATGGATGTATCATTCAATTAATATAGCTGTGAATCTTATGATACAGCTATTTACACAAAATTATATAATTGTTTGAAAGTACAAATAGCAGCAGCAGTTGGCTGTAGCACAATTCATAGTACTTTAGGTATAAATATCTTATTTCTCCCTGAACAGTGTGATGATAACCTTAGTACTTTGTGAATGTTTATAAAATACTGTTTACATGATCTGCTACGACACTGGATCTGTTTCAAGATGACAAGAATCCTATTTGGTCTTTGCCCAGCTCAGACTACTTGTTAGAGCGACACAAGCTGCAGAATTATACACGTTAGAACATGGTAACTTTGCTGATAAATAAAGGAAGGGCTGCAGATTCTGTTGTACTTACTTGGTTCAGTGGGGCTGGTTTTAGTTGTACTTTCATGTCTGGATGATAAGCTTTGTTTGTCACTTCCAATTATACCTTCAGCGTCTAAATTACAGGGTACGTCTGGAGCTAAGTCTTGCATTCCGTCATCTCCTCCAACTGTAAACTGTACAATGCAGTGGTCAAAATTTTCTAAGTCCGCATTTTCCTCGTGCTCCTCCTGGTGAGCAGATGTGGGGACCTGTTCTCCATCTTTTCCATCTTCTCCCGACAGGCGCTGATGTTTTGGGCTGCCTGTTCCATTGCACTGGGAGTCGGAAAGCTTCCTTTTACGACTCTATCGAGAGATAAACGTGTTGGTAAATATACACGGCTACTGTTTTTAGAAAATATTTGCAAAAAAGTGTGTATCTACATTTAAATTGAATAACTGAGAATTTCAGGGTATTTGCAGGTTTTAGCAAGTCAAATTTAAGACCTTTTTAATACCACCTTGAATAAAATTTAAGACTGAAAATATAAGCGATGTTTTGGGGATTCTACTGTATTACAACCAAGCATACGTGTGTCACTCGATAAAAAGCACTGAATATAAAGATATTCTGTGCACTCTGGTTAAATTAGCTGTATTGTACAAGTGCCGTTATTTGGTTGGAAACAACCAACAAAAAATACATCTACTAAATACAGTCATGGCATCAAACTTGTGTTTAACCTCCAGTTTTGCCTTTATACAAAAATAAGTCATCCAGCCAACTATCAATAAACATGCACTTAAACATGTACCAACAAATGTCTGGAGGAAGAGAGGGGTTTTAACAACTTTTCTGTAGTTTATTTTTATGTAATATCAGTTTTTTGAATTGAGGTACTCTGATATATTAGAAAAATATAGCACATAAAGTTCCTTTATAAAGAATAATTTACAGGTAAGTTCTTTTTTATTTTTTAATTAATTAATTAGTTTATTTAGTTGTTTATTTTTTGACTTTCACAGATTTCTCCCCTAAAATCAACATGACATTCAAAGGGAATATTTACAGGATTATAACTCATGTAATCATACTGATTGATGATTTTAAATCCTTCTAGAAGGTGACCTGTGACCTATTATGGTCAAAGGTTTTCTATTGCTAATGACCAATGTGTATCCAACACCTACATTGGTAGGAGTTGGATACATTGGGTAAACATACTATTTATTTTTCAAATTTGATCATTTATGATTTATATTTATCCCAGTTCAGTTAGTAATATAGTTCTAAAGATAATAAAAGTTTAGCACATCCAAACAGACAAAGTACCTCTTTATTGTTAAAACATTTTGTAGAATTTAAATTGTTCTTCACGAGTTTGAGGGAAAATTTAATTTAAACTGAGACAAACATCTTTGCTGTGATCTGGAGTCTACAAATATTCATCTTTTAGTGTTAATGTTAAATATCTAATGCAGCAATTACAACTTGTCTCTCACCATGAGAGAAACAGGATGAGCTCCCGATGTGATGTGCTCTCTCTGTCGGACTCAGAGTTTGGTCATGCTCGCAAGTTGCACATGTTTACGTATCGTTTACGCATCAAAGTAACATGAAATGTTCATGTGTGTTTGGCCTGGTGCGCTTTCTATAGTAAAATAATGACAACACTCCACACACAAACGTTTAACACTAAGTTGGACTTTAGATACGAAAGACCCGGGCAGGTTGGGCTCGGTTCTGGACGGGTAGAAGTAACCATGTAACAACTCAGTTAGCTCCTCGACAGCATGTGCAAGTTGCACGTCTTTAAAATAACTATGACGCTGGCTCTTTGTAAGCTTTTATTTTTAAATTTCAATATTTTTAAGGCTGTTAAAAGTACTGTATGATAGTGGTGAATGTCAGAATAAGTACCCACCGAACTCTTTTGCTCTTCTTTTACATGATCTGTTAGCTGGTCGTTGGTGCTTTTTGAGGAGAGCTCATCACAGCTTGTTATGTCTTCAGCGGACTTTGAGTTTAACCCACCGACTGCTTAGGACCAAAACAAACACAAATAATAAAACTAGCATTATTAAGAGGAATGCATATTCTCCTCTACCTTGCATGTTAGACATTTTATACCATCAGTCAGCTCTCAGAGAGTTCCAGATGACTCAGATTCTAACAATAATTTTAGATCAACAAACGCACCCTCTTCTTTAGCAGACTCTTCTTCTTCTTCTTCTTCAGCACATTTGCTGATTATCGCCTCTTTAATATCTTGGTTTTCTTCTTTGTCCTTCTCTTCTTCAGAATTTTGAGCTCTCCTTTTGAGTCTTGTTCTAAACATATGAAATGTCAAAATATTATCTCACTGACAAAAACATATTTCAACTAGATGTTTTATCATTTAGAAGACTATTGCATACTCAATGCCAAGCACTGTAAAATTATGAGAAAGTTTTGAACTTCAGTTTAGACTAAACAAAGCCAACGTTCTCTATGAAGTAAGATATGCTCTTTGTAGGACTTTTCTGATAAACCACTTTTCTCATCATATCAATTTTGAAAACCTTCAAATTATTAATTTAAAAAGGGTTTTCTTACCTTTGAGTGGAGTCAGGAGTTGTTTTATGGTTGCTTTTAGAAGTTGAACTCTTGCTTTTTTCATTTTTATGGAATTCCCTCTGACTAGACCGACTGTTTCTGCAGGTCTGAGGCTCCTCTTTGCTATGACTACTGCTCAGCCGTCCTCTGGCACGTGTGCCACTGCTCATTTTAACCCTTTCTATATAATTCTTTCCCGGTTCTGTTTTTAAAACATCTGTCAGGATGAGAAGTGGCCTCCTATGGGATAAAAAAAAATAGAAAAATGTTTATTATTAACAACATTCCTAGAGCCACATCTCCTCTGCAACATTGTGGCTCGTCAAAGCTTTTAGATAAACCTTGCACCAAATGTTGAACATGAGGGGGCCTGAGTGCTGCAGATAAGCTGCATGTACTGTCATGATAAGCTCAACATCTGAGTCATAAAGCTCAGACACACTATTTCCTTTAAGTGATACAGCTCGGAGATGGGGAAAATTTTTCTTACACAACTAAATGTATGTATGAAAAAAAGAAGCATAACTAGAATAACACATTTTTTTCACACATATAACTTCTTAACTAATGAGCTGCTTGAATAAAATATGAAAAAAGGCCAGCTGTATAACTAATTTCATGTTATTATTAGTGAAGGTTGAAATATTTAACCCAGATCTAAACACACTGTTTTATTTGTTTGCAGTTGCTAAAAAGGCTTTCAGGCTGAAAGCAGCAAACCTTTTCATTTGCATTGCATGCACTTGTTTGTGTGTTTGCCTTGAGAGTTCATCCCATCTCGATGACATTACAATTCAGAAAACAAGTCATACTTGTCGGTTCCAATTCTCAGAATTCACCAGGTGAGAAATAAAACCATCACACTTCAGTTATCAAAAGGATTCAAAAACAAGTTGCTTTGTATTGAAACTCTGAAAATATGGATTCTACAAATCACACCTGTGACACCTGCGGAAGTAAATGCACAATTAAAAGGTGCACTTTTGTTTTATCTTGTTGCTTGGTTTACCTAGTCAGTGTGATAAAAGCTGCCGGACTGTGATCAAAAACCATGGATCCATTCTTTTGAAGTGAACTACCGGATTTATATTTGCAGCCAGCAAATGCAGTCCAGGAAACCTTTTAAAAATATAAAGATATAAGGTGGGGGGGAATAATGAATGCCACCAATAAATTTTGCACATTAAAGTAAACAGATCAAAGATTTTCAGTACCTGTCCTTCTAACTTTCCACACTCAGATGACAGGCAACCCACTGGGATTTTTAGAGGATTTTCCATCTAAAAAGAAAAATGGCAGGAGAAGGGTACTTCACAGCATGATAAGCTTTCATTTCCAAACTCAAAAAGAAACAAACTTTTCCTGTGATAGCAAGTCTAATGTTACTTTATTAACTCAGACTTTTATGTTAAGGCTTTGTTTGTGTTTGTTGTGGAATACTTATATCTGTATCACCTTGACAMTGACCATTGTTCATATCTCATGATATCGTCTGAACGTCATCTTCAAGCTGAACTACTTCATGTACCAGAACGAGGCAGATTCTGATTGGTTGTTCATTATCACATGATGATAGCTGACAGTATAACATTGCTTGCCCGGCCTATGACAGCGGGCCCACATCTAACAGACTTCGTGATTGCTTTCTGTTCCATGTCTGCCAATCAATAAATGACCTTCTGATCATACCCGCAAGACTATGTGTCTCTTTAACACTCTCGCCGTGTTTCTGACCATTCTTGCCACGACAGTGTTCATAGCATCTATTCAAGCTCCTAAATGCATTTCACTTTTTTCTTCTAGCTTTTAAATGGGTGATCATGTGAGACAACAGTATTAAATGTTTGTTGATGACATAAATCTGTTTCAGTTTGATTTTTCCACCTGGAAGTAACTTGTGCTTACAACTTGTAAACAGATGGAGATGTTTGAACTATTTGCATCAATGTCTAAATTCAAACAAAGCTCAAAAAGAGTCTTAGTTCTTCTTTGTGATTACTAAAACTCTTGCTTTTATCTGTAAATATACTGCTTTATGAAATAGTCCTTATGCCTGAGGCAAACAACAATTCTAGTGATTAGCTGCTATAATTAGGGCTGCACGATATTAGGAAGACCTGCGATGTGCGATAGCAGTGCTTAATATTGYGATGACGATATGACTTGTGATAAATGAAATACGTATGTATATGTAGTGTTGATATCTTTCTGCTCTGGGTTCAAAGCCCAAAAAACAACATAAAAAAATCATTTCCATTCCAGCCTGATTTTTTTTTKACCAAATACATGAAGGGCTCTATTTGATTGGTGAAATATTTCAAGCTTCAATCTGAATGACAAAACGCWTAAATGTRAATTTTTGAGTCAACCATTTATTGCAGTTTWTGCAGTTKTTGCGATATGTATATTGCACAGGCTATTATCACAATRACGATAAATTTTCGATATATTGTGCAGCCCTAGCTATAACGACAATCAGTCAAATCAATATTTCATATTGCCTCAAGAAAATGTAGTTAATGCCACAAATTTACAAGATAACATTAGRGGTAATCAAAATAATTTTTAAACAAAACATACCGTGTGGTCTTTGTCAACAGTTAAAGGAAGAGTTAAGGCTTTTCTTCTCTCCATCACAGTTCAAGACATCACARCATACAGCAGGAACACTGCAACATACAAACATATATTTAAAAAACAAGACATACTCTGCGACATATAAAACAAAAATAAAACAACAACAACAGTTGAACTTCTATTCAAACTGGATAGCATGAACAAACGTAAATTTAAATTAACTAATGCTGACCTTTGGCACAAGGGTCACATTTAAGTTTCTTTTCTTTGTCATTCTAACTACAATAAAAATAGTGTGATGAACCTGTGTGTCTTGTGTCTAATGCGAGTCCAAACAGGTAATCAATAAATAAACATACAGTCCTGATGAAAATTAAGAACAGTTGAAAAATGGCAAGAATTCACATTTTGGGTCAAAGGAAGGTTCTAAGTAGAGCTTCAAAATGCAAAAAGAAGAAATGGGAGTGAGATAAAAAAAATCTGTAAGCATCTTATTGCAAACAACCATTATGCTGAACTAGGCTGATCATCAGCTGATCAAACRTTTAAGACCCAAATCTTCACAAAAATGTGGATTCAGTGTCATTTTYAGGTATCCACAGTGTCATGACCTCCTGATGGCTAAAGCAAAAAAATGTCTTTCTTTGAACGTGKTTAGATTGTTGAGCTGCATAAGCAAGCATGCCATTTCTTCCGAGGTTGGACACAGTAAGACAGTCTTTTAGACATTTCAGACATTTTAAACTTATTAAAAGATCCTGAAGGTTATGGACCAAAAAATTCAAGTGGTAGACCCAAAAACATTTCACYGGCCCTGACCAGAAGGATCAAATTGGCTGTCCGTCAAAACACAGGACAATCCTCGACCAAAGTTAAACTTGAGTCGTCACGGGTGCCAACTGCAGTCCCATAACCATCAGACAGCATCTGTGAGAGAAGGGTTTCAGGAACAAAAAAATCTTCAAAGTCCTCATTTYCTTCAAYGGCACAAAAKTGCCCATCTAGAGTTTGCCCAWGAGCACCAWACATGGGACGGTAAAAGGTGGAAGAAAGTTTTATTCTCTGRTGTGAAAAAATTAACCTTGATGGTTAATTAATTGAAGCCTGATGGCTTTCATTACCAGCATGACAAGGAGATCCCATCAAAGATGTTTTCAATACGGAACGGTGGAAGGGACACCATCATGATCTGGGGGGATTTTTCCTTCAATGGMCCAATTCARAGCTTCAGGTTGTGCARAGGCATCAAACAGCAGCTGGCTAWGTGTAGATGTTGCAGGGGGTATCGCTCATTACTGAAGGCCATCGCCTGTGGGGTAATGACAGGGTTTTTCCAACAGGATAACATTGCAGTTCATAAGGACCAAGGAACTTCCAGAGAATAATATCACTCTTTTGGAAAATCTTGCGAGTTCCCMAGAYCTAAATCCAACTGAGAACATTTGGGGTTGGATGGCAAGGAAAACACCAGATCCAGAAAGTGGATGCCCTCYGTGAAACCATCTTCACTACTTAGAGAAACATTCCTGGATCACTAGAATTAGGCATGCCAAAACTAAATTTTGAGGTGATTTACAAGAATGGCTCAGCTACTCAGTACTGATTCCTTTTTTTATGTTTTTCCTTTTTTTAAGATATGATCCTTTGATCATAAACCTTTGATCAGCTGGTGAACAGACTACTTTAGCTTAATACGTGTTTACAAATGCTTACTCAGATGTTTTTTTGTCTCTCTCCCATTCCTTTTTTTATTATTATTATTTTTCCTCGAAGCTCTATTTCGAACCTTCCTTCGAGCCAATAGTGCAAAATTTGAATYCTTGCCACTTTTCAACTGGTCTTAAAATTTTGATCAGGGGTGTAAATAGTGGTGAAACTTATTTAGGTGTAACTAGCATCTATGCCAATAGTCATAAAATCTGGTCCTCAATGGACACTACACTGTTTTAGTTGAATGTGGTTTATGTCTCTTTTTTACATGTCCCGAATGAATGAGAATACACAAGCATTTATCCAAAGATTACTGCATAGTTAGCGTTTGATAAGAAAATTCTATTTTTAAAAAAAAGAGAAACATAGGGTAACGCCGTGATCTCAAGTGGCACATATCGAGCAACAACAAACCATTTATGTTTCTTTTGTTGTCAGAGATGCTGATAGTTTYACTGCATGAAACCTGTTTTGTTTTATATTAAAATTATATACTCACATTAAAGCTCTTGGCACACCCTCGMAGACACAACATGTTTGACTTGTCAGATACTTTTTTTTAGACTAGGACAAAATGGAATTATTGTATTGTGCTAACATTAGCCGACCAAAGCTAACAGCGTTGATGCTAAATCTGTTCCGCGATACTAAACGCAGCAGAAACTAACCTTGCCTGAAGACAGAACCTCATTTAATATGCTCCCACTGTATCAGAAAAAAAATACGACTGTTTTGGACAAATTAGTTTGACCACGCACGCACCTTACAATTACAGGCAGCAGACTCAAAATAMCACTGACTGTGCTCAGGCTATTTTGCTCAACAACTTCCGGTGAAAAGCGGAAGTTAATCCAACAAATAACTACCTAAAAACAAAAATCGTTGTTTATTAGTTCCTGATTAGGTTGTGGTTTGTGATAGGTTTGTGTCTGATTCGTCTCCTCAGGTAAGAGAAATAAAATTAAGTTTGTTTTTATTTTTAAACATATTCAAGTAGCTCTATTTGTGATTTCAATTGACGGAAAAAACTTTTATTTAGACAATATTTGTTGCATGAAACAAAGCTTTTTGTTTTTATTTTTTACTTATTTTTTCTCTTCAGAACCTGAACATAACCTGTCATCAGAGTGTCTCTGTAATTTATGTATTCTGACATTTTATTTAGAAAACTTAGTTGTACATTTGTTGTTATAAGTAATTTGAGATCATGCTCTTGTCTTGTATGATAAATTATTGAGTCAAATACTCTGTGACTCACAAAAGGAGTAATATTTCAATTTATAAGGACAAATGTATTTTTTGGCAAACTTATCAAATGCATGAGCATAAACAGTAAGCCTATAAATGGGTCAYCAGACAGAAAAATTATGTTCAAAGGTCATGTCTTTGGTCTTACGTTCTGTTAATATTTTTTTTTCTGCTATGCATTTAGTTTGTCTTAGGTTTTGTTTTTTTTTTTGTCTTGCTCCCTTCCACCTAATCTTCAACAGCTATTTATATGTGTGATTTCTTACCAGTTCTGTACATTAATTTTCTCTCATTTGGTTATACCACAGTAAAATCTTGACTTCCAGAAATGTAAAAATGCAGTTCTCTCTCCAACTGCAATGAATACATAATAACTTTTAACATGTTTCAAAGCCTATTTTAAAGCTTTTTTCCCCAGACAAAAAACATGTTAAACAATCAGGTTAAGCAACTCATAGCAACATTTTCTTCTTCTTCCAAAAAGCGGTTAAGTGCTTTTGAATGATCCAAATAGGTTTAGTTTGAAGCTTCTTGGTATCTTTTACTAATTATGCAAGTAGGCAGTAAAATGTCCCCTGAGACTGACTAATAATGCAGGGTATTTACTTTGGTTTTATGTTTGTTTTCATGATGTGCAACCAATTCACCTACAGCTGGTAGTCCTCCATCTTTAGTGTCCAGAAGCAGATCGTCTGAGTGAGGCAGCAGTAAGCATCAGATCCTGTGCTATGCATGGTAAATTTTGTGGTTTTCTGTTTGATTTAATTGGGAGATTAATTCCTTTGAAAAGTGCATTGAAAAACCTTTCTTTGTCTGACAGCAATATAGTGTTGAAAACAAAATATAAACAACAAAAAATAAATATGTAATAATTTGTTATTTTAAAAAGGTAAATATAACATTGGTTCATTGTACATTGATTATTTTTTTATAAAAACAAAGACAATGTTTAAGAAAGCAAATTGATTAGAATTTGAAAGAAAAAAGCTAGTTGTGAATGTTTGAGATCAAATCTGAAAACTTTGTCAAAAAACTACTTGGTGCTCCATAAATGCCACCCCAACAAATGTGACGTTTCAAGAAACCCAAGGATTACCTCATCAGTGTACAGTTGGATTTAAAAAGATTTGTTTTTTACTTAATTGTACTCAAGAGGCCTCAGACTGTCCACCAGAGAAGACAAAAAATAGAACACTGGGTCTCAAGAGGATAATTAAATGCAAAAAAGTAAAATAAAATAAAATGCTTGGTTTTTGTTTGTAAGAGAATTTCATGAATTTTCATTAGTTTGAAATAAATCTAATCCAAACATGAAAAAAAGCAAAAACAATATGGTACTACAAAGCTCAGAGTGGAAAGTTAGAAATTAGTTTTGTTATATATAAAACCTCTTAACCTAGATTTTTTTGAGTTTGGTGTGCAAAATGCCCTCCTGGTGCATCAAGGGAAACCTCCACCACAAAGCTATTTTTGTCATTAAACTTGTGGTAATGTCAGTTTCTATGAAGGTTCACAGCAAAAAATCTTTCTGGAGAAGAGCACAACTTTTGAATGACTTTAACTGCACAATTCTTTGGAAAAACAATGGCAAAGCTAATTTTATAATAAACCAATGCAAAAGTAGTGATGAACTGAATTTTCTTACAAATGTAACCATGATTCTACAAATATCCAGATATACATTTCCTCAACAAATTGATAGTAATGATACTAAAATCTGTTACAAGATTTAGCTTACAGAAAACAATGTAAACCTTAATAAATTATTTGATGTCACAGCAGAAACATCAGGCCAACTCAGCCTCTGGGTACAAAGGTTGGTAAGTCAGCCTTCAAACACTGCTGTACATAAAATGAGGCCATTTACAGGAAACCTACTGACAAACCACAGACACAGAAATATCAGACCTAAACATCTGCATTACAATTTTATGTGTCGAGTAAATGAAAGTATCAAACTGTCATGGTTTTAATTCTACTTGTTGTTTGCAGTATCAGAAGGTTTGCTGTAAAATATTTTTTTCTAATATTAACGGTCATCCTGAATAGACACTGGTCACTGTAATATAAGAAAATGTTTAAAAATAGTTTCTTTGCATTCTTTTTAGGGTTTTAAGTGATTTTGTTCAAATCAAATTCTACAATTACATTATAGGCATACGGTAAATTGAAAATTGTCTTTGACTTGTAACATATTACATTTTGGACTTGGGTTGACTACAGTGCCAGTGTCCAGCCAGGTCTTTAACGTCAGGATCCACACAGCTGCAGATCCGGCTGGGACATCATTCCAGAGGCTGCTGCTCCTTCCATCTCTTCTTCAGGTCCTGGGTTCAGGGCAGAAGCTGAGGAAGACCACTTTCGCTCCCTTTTCTTTAAAGCTACAAGATGAAAATTATGACACACGTATGAAAGCACCATTTATTTTAATTTACATGACCTAAAAACAAGATTTATTGTTCTTATCCTTACCTTTTGAACTACATGGTGTCTGAACGGGCTTTTCTTGCTCTTCCCCAGAGGCTGAAGCCCGGATCTTCCTGACCACATAGCTGCAAGCTATATATATATATATG
>NW_013952712.1:484618-487702 GCF_001266775.1 Austrofundulus limnaeus | reverse complement strand
CACACACACACACACACTGTAGATCAGTGTAAAACTGACAGTATTGCTAAAGCACAGTTGTAAAGTTGTTGTTTTATCTTTACTTGCATTACCGGACAAACCACAAGTAGGCCTAATACTACAAATCTGATATTACAATTTACTTAAGTCGTTATTCACATTCTCATTTATTTTCCACGAACATCTGATAAAATYTCTGAACTTGAACAACAGGAGTTATCTCATCACAACTTAGCTTTACATACAGCCCATGTGCACATTGAACTTTAAAACTCAATGCATAATGTTTATAATAAAYTGTTTTGAAAGCATTTCCTGTTTATTCCACAGAGCTGTCACGAGCGCAGCTAAAAAAAAATTCTCACTTTAATTTATCTTATTCGACTGGTAGCTTAATTCAAAAGTAAGAACAGAGAATATAGGATTAAAAATCACTTTTATATAAAAAAAATTGCGAGGAATGCCTTTCTGTTTTTGGTGTTTGTAAAAACACGAGTTTCTCGTGAAAGACGGGCGTTGTCTCGTTATTTTGTTTTATAAAATTAAAAATAAGACAAAACTTACCTTTAATTATCAGTCACACCATTGTTTTGTTGTTTTTCTTTTACTGGTTTCCGTCACAGATCAACCCTCTTCTATTATAAAGTCGCTGCTTCCTGAACACATAAATAGCCGAACCTGTGCAAGAACACCAACCAATCATATATGGCAGATAGCATTAAAGGCGGGACTTAAATACTACACCTACAATCTGATTGGCTGAGAGGTTACGCAACCGAACACATTACTGGATAAATACCCTTCTGTAATCAAGAGCATGCAAAGATGAGTATGTGGGTGAAAGGAGTGCCCTCTGTTAGGATGACTTTGCAAAAACATTTTATATAAAATATCACATGATTTAAACAGCTTTTCTTTATTTGGCCTTTAATTTTTTTGATTTTCCTCTGTAGAGGTGTTTCATTTTCCAGTTTTAAATTTGAAAAACAAAACTGCCCTCACAGCATTAATGTCTCCATCATTTTGTTTTAAATAAGGAGAAATCTGCTCACCTATATTGTATTTGTTTGCTAGAATGAGTATGCATCAGGTAGATCCACATAATTTATTTTTAACCATTCAATGCAATTTACAGAGCTTCATTTAACACATATTCAATTTTAACAACAAAACATTTTATTCAAGTTTGTTTATGTAATCCAGCAAGTATCTATCTGAATTAGAAGCACAGCAAAAAACAACATGGACACAATCTTTTTACAATAACATTACAGCAGTTCCTGAAACATATATGTATATTCAATATATAAAGATAGATTTTATTTAACTTAAAACTATTTTGCACAACAGAACAAACACAAACCAGACCAATCACATTCTTTCATGACATTAGATCACATCTAATATTTTTACAACAAAAAATACAGCTGCAATCACCAGAGGAAATAAAGTTAGTGAGGAGTTAAAAGGTGGATGGAATGATGTCTGCTGAGTAGTTGAAGGGAGGAAGTTTAAATACAGCCAAGGATAATATTAAAGACAAGCTAAAATATCACTACTATCATGCTGATTTCTTTTTTTAAACTATCAAATCCCTAACTTTTAATGTTAGCACTGTAAACAGAAAGGTGACTGAGTATTGTGCTCTTCCTCCCATCAAACCAGCACTTTTTTTTTTCACAATCTCACATGAAACACAAACATTCACAAAGGAGCTCCAAAGGGACGACAGGGGTGCTGATGGTCAGGACTTAGTCCATCCTGATTTTCTGATTGGTCATCCTGTAGATGATGCTGTCATATCCAGGGTCCATGTTCCACAGGTTGTAGGCGGTGGCGATGACAGCGAGGGCCAGGGCGATCATCAGCCACAGCACAATGTTGAAGATCACGGCGTACTGAAAGTTGTACTTGTAAGCCAGGTTGTAAGGACTGCCTGGGTTACTCTGGAAACATTTAACAAGTGTCAAAGCAGCAACATACACCAGGGAATAGTTTAAACCAGGCTTTTTTTTTAATAATTCAGGTAATTAAATTAGCTGTGTGGTATTTCTAATTAAAACTATTTCATAAATAAGAAAGGTTTTATTGCAGAACCTTTCATTAGCAGAGCCTGTGTTCAGTTTGTTCCATTAACAGAAGTCAATTAGGACAAACTAAACAAAACACTTCTTTTTAGTATGGTACTCCTCAGCCATCATGTTAGCAATTACATAGTTAAGTACAGATCACCACTGCCATTATCTCCATATTAGGCTGGATGTGTTGACAAAAATAAAYATGTAATAAAATGTGTTTCTTTTCCTGTCTACATCTCATGTTTGTTGTCCTAATTAAACTAAATCATTTTGTATTTGGGCCTTCCACCAATTTCCAACATTATCTTGACTGCATATTGAAGTTGACATAAGATAACTTATTAGCAATAAAAGCTGCTTGCATATTACTCTATTACTGCCTGAACAACAAAGGTTAAGTTGTTTGTGAACTATTAAAAGTCAGAGAAACTGCTGGGAAGTCTCTGCAAGGCAGAAGCTTCAATTAATGTGACTGTGGCGTGTATATAAAGATCCACATATCAAATCATAAATGACTTTCATATACACACACGTGGAAAAAATTGTTGGTACCTCTCGTTTAATGAAAGAAAAACCCACAATGGTCACAGAAAACTGGTGCCTTGCCACACACACATTTATGTCTCATCTGTCCAGAGGACATTCTCCCAGAGGCTTTGTGGCTTGTCAACATGCAGTTTGGCAAATTACAGTCTGGCTTTTTTATGATTTAGTGTCCTCCTTGTCTGACATTAAGTCCACTTTGACTCAAACGACAACAGTGTGATCTGACATTGATGTTCCTTGAGCTTGAGGTTCACCTTTAATCTCTTTAGAAGTTTTTCTGGGCTCTTCTGTTACCATTCATATTATCCGTCTTTTTGATTTATTATCAAATTTCCTCCTATGGCCACCAGGGAGGTTGGCTACAGTCTCATGGATCTTAGATTTCTGAATAATATGTGTAATTGTAGTCACAGAAGCATCAAGCTGCTTGGAGATGGTCTTATAACCTTTACCTTTAACG
>NW_013952712.1:481364-483955 GCF_001266775.1 Austrofundulus limnaeus | reverse complement strand
TTATTATTCTGTTGAACCATGGTTGAAAGGCAGTGTCCGACTTTCATTTGTTCATTTTTATAGAATTTTTATTTATTATTACTTTTGTCAGATTCTAGTTATTTCTGTGACCATTGTGAGTTTTTCTTTCATCAAACGAGGGGTACCAGCAATTATGTCCAAGGGTGTAGATGGGACCCAGAGCATATAGGATTTTAGGATACTTCTTTTAAAAAATATATTTGATCTGTTTAAACTGGTGAAGAAAAAAAACTTGATTAAACAGTTTTAGTATAACATTTAAAAGCTTTTTTTTTGTTTAGTTTTGTTTTATTTTTACTATCATGTCTTTATGCAATGAAGTTGAGCTTTTTTGATAAACACGACTCTGTAAATAGATGCGGGGTGGTTTTAACACTTCGTATGTGTTTACACTTAGCTTTTAAAGAGCCAGACGTCTGTAATATTTTAATTATAGGTTAATTATAAGTGGTTTTATATAATCCTTCATTAATCATTCTTCAGAATTTAAGGAATGTCTTTTCAAGTTTTTCTTGGATGTGGGAGGCTTTTACCAGTCTTTGTACCTGATACACACACATCCTTGTACTTCCATCAAACTGAGGACTTTGTATTGACTTTCATTCATTTTTGTAACTGCATTTATGCCTAACCCTGACATTTTCCCTAACCCTGACAAAAACTTAATTCACACCATACTTCTAAACSTAACGTAGAGTTCAGCAGGTTTTTTTTATAATTAAATGATTCATAGGTGAGAATTAAGTGACTTCAAACAAGCTAACAAAAATATTTCTCTGAAAAAAACACAAGCTGGACTAAAAATTTGTGAAGAAAGCCACAGTCCCTAAAAACTTTGAAAGATCTACTGTATATAAAGCCTGAGAAAAAGATCAAGATCAATTTAAAATATTACAAGAAAACGTGGCTCTATGTAAGCATTATAAATAAATATGTCTAAATTTACACTGCTTTGGTTCACAATCATACGCATTTCACTGAAAGCTAAAAAACTTGCTTCAGACTTACAATCTGCTTGGATTCCAGGATCGAACGTGACTTTCTAGTTAAAGGGGCTTCAAAAGTCTTCACTGTAATAACCTCCACTACAGCGCTGTTCCCATAAAGACGATACATATCCTCACCAAACTGTAATGAGAGGCAGACAGGTGGTCAAAACCAGGTTCCACGTAAAAATCTTCAGCTGCATCACTTCTACAGATGTCCTCCTTACCTTCTGAAGGACAGAAGAGAGAATAGCCGTGGCGTCGTTGTACTGAGGAGAGTCTTTGCCATAAAGTCGACTCAGCTCCTCCAAGCCAGACAGCTCCAGAGAGTACAGGTCCGGGGAGTAATCCTTAGCCAAATGTCTGTGCCTCTGTAGCTACAGGAGGAGGAGGTGACAAGGAGTCAAACCTATAAGCTTCATCAAGAGTAAAAAAAAAACAACATCTTAACCAGGGTTCGACAAGATTTTATTTTTTTACCTGGCCTGTCGGGCAGAAGACAACAAATGTTTCCTGCCCGATATGAAAATTTACCTGCCCGAAACAAAAATGTTCAAATTTTGATAAAATAAGAAAAACGTGTACTGTACTTTGTACTACAAAAATATTAACATGGTTATAAAGAGGTATACAGTATAATATATGACATCTGATTAAACAGATGCAAATATTTTAGACTGAGTTACTAACAGCCAATTGTATTATCAAGAACATCTTCAAAAAAGTGTTTCCCTAGAGTAMTGGCCTTAGGGGTGGGGTTTATGAAAACAGAATGATCAACAGCAGCAGCTTTGTTTTAAATACAATTTACAGAACATGAAAAAGTCTGAAATTTGCATTTATTAAATCTTATATAGTGAATCTTATATCCAAAACTACATTTAAGATATCTTGAACTGGAGTCTCCATACAACATGATGATAAATCTAATGTTATTTATACAAGTCAGAATATAATTAGATATATCTTAAACAGGTATTTTGAATTGTCAAAATATATTAAGAGATGTTTATTTATTTGTTTCTTTCTTTCATTCATAAAAAACATCTATGTACAGCATTAAAAAAACCAAAGTAAATCATACCCTAAAGTAAAAGGGTGCAGAGTGAGGTAAAAAAAAACAACTTTTTATCATATTTGCCCCTTATTTTCAAAAATCAACTTCAACAAACAAACAATCTCAAGCTGGAAAGATCTCCAAATTAAAAAAAGTAAATAAAACCAAATAATAAAAGAAAACATTTTATTATTTTATCCTAAATAACTAATATGTCTAATTTAGTCATAAAACAATTTCAGATAACTAGAATATAAGTGTGGTGAAGCCAAATAAACGATAGATCGGCCTGCCATACAATGAGCTTCTGACCAGCTGCTCCTCTCTCATCTTCCATCATCATCAGAGCAGAAGCCGACATTAGCAAGATGGATTTATGACTGAACGAACGTCCACATATCTTTATCATCTCTGCGGGTAACAATACATTAAAAAACATTTTTTTCCTGAGAAAACACGGGTGTGAAAAAAGCTACGGTTGTTAAACCTTCTCTCTGCACGACGTGCAGCAGGAAGGAGGGAGGAAA
>NW_013952712.1:478060-480081 GCF_001266775.1 Austrofundulus limnaeus | reverse complement strand
ATTGACTGTTTATGGTTGAATGTGGGCGTGTAGAGGGTTGAACCTGAGGCGGGACCTCGTGCGCAAACTCTGACGTGCGGCTGTGATTTATAAAGGAAAGATACGTAGAAACGTGTACGCACGGTTTTATAAATCTGAAATTTTTTTGGCGTACGCCATTTCCGCCTTTTGGCCGTACTTTCACTTTTAGTATGGCTTCCATGCAATCCTTTATAAATGAGACCCCTGCTCTATAAGCAAATCATCTGACAGTCAATACTACCTATTGGTGCCACGGTCTGAAACTCACCTCTGAATTCCTGCTGAGAGAGTTAAGGGGAAGAGAAGTCAGCACTGAGCCATCCTGGGACAGACGGGCACGGATCTGCTGCAAGGTGACCGGCAGGTCCTCAAACACAGCATTAGCCTTCCCGAGCATATAAAGTCGCTGAGAGAAAGAGGGCAGCAGGTCAGCAATATTACAAAGATGTGTCTTTACAGAGATGGCTCAAATATTTGCTGTTCCCAGTTTTGAGCTAGCTGAAATTCATCACCTCCTCACTGGGGGCCAGCTGCAGCACCACAGGGGTGTACTCAGCAAACAAAGAGTGCACAGTCTCTGCAACACTATCCAGGGTGAAGGGTACTGGCTGAATGGAGGAAGATAAAACACAGACAAACTCAGTAAGTCCTTTTTTTTTTTACTATTTCGAACAGATTTCTGATATAAAAAACTGTCTGACTCACATTTTCCAGGGGGTAAGAGGCCACATTCTGAGGCAGGGACAAGTTATTAACTCCTCTCACTGCCACAAGCACATTAGCTCGGGGTCGCTGGAACAACGGACCGGCCTGAAGTCCAGGCCAGGACAAGTCCTGAAGACATGAGAAGACAATAAATATCAGTTTAATATAAGATCAAGCTTAAACTAATCCTAAAATAAACATGAAGCACAATAAATGATAAAGTACAAAGCACCTCTTGAACAGAGAAGCCCATTGTTAGAGCAACCAGGTCTGGGATGTTCTCTCCAGATACAGGCCAGTCACCTTTCTGGAATGCCACAAACTCTGGAGCCTGCAGCACCGTCAAGCTGTCTCCATGAACACCTGAGGGGACAAAGGACAGATGATCGGTCCACTTTACCAGACTCACTGACACTATTCTTGTTATATTGATCCTCTGGGACAATGTGTGCTGTTTTCCCTAAACTAGTCAAATGTATTAGTCCATTTAAAATCACTATATATGATTCCTAAACCTTACAAGATTATTCTTACTCAAAATGTGCTGTGGCAAGCACATAAATGTTTTTGCTTTATTTTTTTAAGTAATATAAATTAAATCTCTATAAATGCACATACACTTCCATATAAAGTTGCATATCAGCATGAATACACACGTCTAAACACAAAACCGTGTTTCTCCGTTTAAAATATTCTGACATCCTTTGTCTTTAACATAGAACAGAAAGAAACTACAGAATTTGAAATAAACTTTGAAATTGATGTCTGGAATTATGTATGAATTAAGAAGCTTGTCATGAATTGCTATACAGCAGGAGAGTTCAGACAAAGCACGACCTGTTTTTGTCAGTCTGAAACTTTATTTCAAAGTTGCACAATTATGGATTTTCTCAAACCTTTATTATTTCATGTTGCCAGGCTAGCAAAGTGAGCTTTCTTTTGACAAATTTACCAGCTGCTCCTGCAAAAACTTTACTTCCCTTTGAGTCTCAGCCTATAAACAGTCAGACTTGTTTTTATTTTATTTTATTTCATTTGCCAGCTCATTTAACCACATGTTATCATTCACAGCAGCAGCAACCTATAAATGGAAAGGAACACTTGAGCCACAAATTTGTAAAGTTCCTTAACGGATGAAGAAATAGAGAATCATCAGTCGCCTGTGAAAAGCAGATTACACATTAGCCTTATTCAATCTTGAAATGTTTTAATCTCAATTTAAATAATTCAGTATATAGTCACGTGTGTGTGTGTGTGTGTGTGTGTGTGTGTGTGTGTGTGTGTGTGTGTGTGTG
>NW_013952712.1:476757-477966 GCF_001266775.1 Austrofundulus limnaeus | reverse complement strand
GTGTGTGTGTGTGTGTGTGTGTGTGTGTGTGTGTGTGTCCTTTTAAGCTTCCAGATATTGAAACGTTATGAAGACAGAGCTTTGCGATCTCAGCCTGTTGATAAAGACTTAAACTCGTGACTGAGAGGGATGGTCATAGAGGTTAGAGGAACTAACTGGGTTGCAGCTTTGTCACATGACAGAACAGGGTAATTCACAACAACTGTCTGAAAGAAATGTGCACTACTTCTCAATTTCACTCGAAGACATCTATTCCTTTGAATTATTAAAAGATGGACGTTTAACCCTCGATACTACTTAGCAATATGCTAACATTATTGAGCTACAGCACAGCAGTGAAGACGGTTACTGTAACCTAATAGGATTCGGTAAATCATTCAGAGAACCTAAAGAACAAATTGATTCTKTCTCACATTTCTACTGACATCCATGTAACAGTATTAGACAGATAAATGTCAGAGTACATGATGAATGCTAAATGCATCCTGTCATTGACCGGTTCAGCTCATCCCGGAAGCTGTAAAAATCGCGATTAAAGGAGATGAGAGAAGCACATAAATGTTAAACAGGGTTTTATTAATGTTAAACATTTCCTACCAGTTGTGACAAAAAAGCAGAGAACAAACGCGACGTTAACAGCAACCTCCATCCTTCCCCAATTTGTCACCGACATCTTCTGCTACAGCAGCGGTCAGCTGACCTGACGTCATGACGCAAGGCATGATGGGAACATTTCTAACAGGACCGCATCTGGTAACTACACTGTAAAACAATGAAACGTTGGATTTACTTAACCATGTTATGTTACCTGGTTCCACTTAACTGAGTTGAGTAAATTAAAAGCAATATACCAGTTTTTTAACCAAAGAACATGAATGATTTGAATTTACTCAACTCACTTAAGTGGATGTACTGTACAGTATTTCTGACATAATGATTTAGTTTTTACCGAAAATTCATCTTGTTTTTAAAAAATAAAAACACAATAAAATCTGCCATTTGTTTTGCCTAAAGACCATTTTAAAGAAATTAGATTTTATCAAACTTTGAACATTTTGTTTCTTTCTCATTTTTACAGAAAAAAATATTGTTTACTTAAAAATATACATATTGTTTACATTAGTGAAAAGGGGCTTTCCTGTATGCAGTCTTCAGTTACGATCAAAGACAGCACACAGGTGTGTGTGTGTGTGTGTGTGTGTGTGTGTG
>NW_013952712.1:474124-476669 GCF_001266775.1 Austrofundulus limnaeus | reverse complement strand
GTGTGTGTGTGTGTGTGTGTGTGTGTGTGTGTGTGTGTGTGTGTGTGTGTGAATTTAGTCTTTTTTATAAACCATTCTTTTCCGAAAATTTGATACTTTTGTTCACAAAAACTACATTTTAACATACAGTATATGTGCATGTCAATAATGCAAAATCTACTGTAGTTACATATGCTTTATTATTTTTAATAGATCAGATAACAGCCCGCTTAAGAGACTGTTTATCAAATATCAGATTACACATAAGTATTAATTTGAGGTGAATAAACAAACTGAAACTCATTCTGGAGACAAAACAAAGCCCATGCTGTTCACAAATAAAAATAAAGTGCCTCAAACTTTACCAGCTATTCTCTTAATGGTCYAGTTATAGAGTTTGTAGAGACTTGWAAATATCTTGGTGTTGTCATTGATCAAAAGCTCTCCTTCGAATGTCACATCCCTTCCTACCACTTCTGGACYATGGTGATGTTCTTTATGTGACTGCCCCGGCCAKCTCTGTACTCACTGGTAAAYTGGCCATCATTTTCTACACACAGACTTCTATATGATTAGATTTTATTTCCTTCAGTGTCACGTCAGTTCAGAACTTGGAAAAAGCCCTCCTCTGCTCCATCTTCCTGGAACTTACTGCAGCTAGAAYTGGAAGTGTCCAGTTTGATCCTACTGAAAGATTTTAAATGCATTTTAAAGAAAATGGAAAAATCATCATTTCAAGCCTGCTCCTGCTCTTAGGTTTTGTTTAACTTTGCTTTCCTTTAAATGGTAAAATTATGTTTTATGATCTTTGTGTAACTGTGTATCAAATGTCTTATAAATTAAACTACAGTACATGTCTCAATGAGATTACCTGCCTAATAAAAAGTAAGTAATGAATGCAGTTGTACACAAATTGCAACCAATAATAATGATGATAAAAGTAAAAAAAAAACTAAACTTATGCTTCAGCAAACATAAAAACACTAATTACTCATAGTCAATTTACCAAATAATAAACAATTGTGCTGCAATGCAACAGGATAAAGCAAGTATTAAACAGTCAGTTCCTAAATGRCTGTGGCACATTCAGAAATTTTAATGGGGTGGCCATGTGGGGTTAGGTGTCACACCAAAAGCCAAAAGCCAGACAAGATTTTTAGGAAATGTTGTCATATCTTTGAAAAATACATTAATACAGATTCTTWCTCCACTACATTTAGCTTGTAATTGTTACTTTTGGTTCAGCATAGTTTTGTAATTTGCTGTTGTCATTCTTCCTTCATAAAATGCAGTTGTCCACACGCTRTGTTTCTCACAAGAGGAACCAATCACAGTTGTAGCTCACACCTGGGATGGATTTGGAATTACATCATCTTCGTTAACAGTTGCAAGSTGAGCTCCCACCTTCRTTTCAAACAGAATCCAGCAATGGAGATGGTTGAAGAAACTCAAGTGGAGAAACCAGCACACCCATGACCATATCTCAGCTTGATGTTTGAGATTTTAGGATTTAAAAATTGTTTGTATCAGTTTAAACGTCTTCTGTGTTCACCGCGGATAAACAGCATTTCTGCATTTAAGAACTCACCATTCACTTTATTGTATTTTTTTATGTTGAAGTCTTTACAGGTGGTGAATTTGTTGCAGAGTGTATGTATTGATACATCAGGTGGTTCCTGAGAGTTACAAGGTTATTTAAATTCTCTCTGAAAACAATACAGCTGTTGGTATTAGAAAATTTAATTTGTACTTTTGAATACTTGAGTATTTTAAGATGCATATACTTTTAAATACTTATTTTCAAAAGTAAGTACTTCAGCACTTTAATTTTTGACTGAGTAACTTTTACTTGTAGTTGAGTAGATTTGACCATGAGTATCAATACTTTTACTCAAGTACTAGAGTTGAGTGCTTTGTCCACCACTGTATTTAGCAATGGTGTGAAATTCCAGTTTTTTGCCCACTATTGCYCCACCCCCACTCCTGGTGGCACCCCTGCACACATACTTTCCTAGAAAGATTTGTGTGTGATTAAGTGTGAGACAAAGCAAAGCAACATAAAAAGTGCACCCAATCTGAAGCCAAGATTAGGTAACCAGCAATATTTATACACACCACTGTTAATTAACACACATTAGATATGTAGCAAGCTGTTTTTTATAGACTGACACACATTTATTTTAACTATAACTTGTATAATTACTGTTTAATACCTTTTATATGTTATCACACAATTTGCCATGAGTTTTTAGTTTTAGGCTATCTGTAATTTTTTTTCAAAGCAATGGAGTATACAAAAAAGAGAGAAAACTGTGACACAAATTACCAAATAGTAATTTAACATTAGACAGCAAAGTGGTTAGCCATAGTTTGATAAAATATCAAACACAAGGATTTTTGCACCATTAAAAAGGTGATTTCAGGCTTTACATTTAAAAGCTGAGCTGAATTTATTCGAKCACCAAAGGTCTGATCTGACAAGGATGGGATATTGTTCAACAAAGCAGCAGAGCTGAATGACCAGACCAAGACAACAATTAAAAGGTAAGTGCAGTTTTATTTACAG
>NW_013952712.1:468971-469868 GCF_001266775.1 Austrofundulus limnaeus | reverse complement strand
ACACTTATGTTTGAACATTGTGTTCGTAGTGGACAATCCATGACGAGCAYAAAAGTCCAAYAAYAAAACACCACTCTGGTTCAGATCATGGGGACCATTCCTCCCAACCACACCCCTCCAGGTCTGTGGAGGGGTGTGGTTGGGAGCTTTGAAGTTCCCCAACAGAACAAGGGAATCCCCATTAGGAGYGCTCTCCAGCACCCGCTCCAAGGACTCCAAAAAGGGTGGGTAATCTGAACTGCTGTTAGGCGCATAGGCACAAACAACAGTCAGGACCCRTCCCCCCAYCCATRTGCGAAGGGAGGCTACCCTCTCATTCACCAGGGTGAACCCCAACATACAGGCACCGAGATGAGGGGYAATAAGTATACCCACTCCAGCTCRGCGCCTCTCAGCAGGGGCAACTCCAGAGTRKAAGAATGTCCAACCCCTCTTGAGGAGACTGGTTCCAGAGCCAGAACGGTGCGTTGAGGTGAGTCCAACTATATCTAGTCGGAACCTCTMAACCTCACACACCAGCTCAGGCTCCTTCCCCACCAGAGAGGTGACATTCCACRTYYCTRGAGCCAGCTTCTGTRGCTGAGGATTGGACCGCCAAYGTTCTCACCTTCGACTACTGCCCATTGCAAACTGCACCCGACCCCTCCGGAACCCTCCCACAGSTGGTGAACCCATGATAAKKGGGRCCCAYGTATCTTCTTCAGACTGTGCCCGGCCAGGCTCCATGGGCAAAAGACCCCTCATGATGATGATGATGCGTAATACAAATGAATCAAAACTATGCAGGAGTTAAAAATCCTTTTTAAATGTAAATAATTACATTTATGATTAGTCACTTTTATTTATTCCAAAAACAAAAAGGAACAATAGTAGCCTACTGGTTTAACTGTACTGAAA
>NW_013952712.1:463430-467452 GCF_001266775.1 Austrofundulus limnaeus | reverse complement strand
CCCCCCACCCCGATTTTATGTTCAGGTTTTTCTTTTCCATAGATTTCTTTGTTGTACCTCATCAAGCAAATATAAAGAAGGTGTTTCTTGTCAATCTGGAGCTTGGATTTTAATGTTTTTGTGTTCCACATTCTGTCATTCCTGGAAATGCTCATGGAGGAACGCTCCTACAGTATGATGTAGGAGTACAGACCTTGTTCATTTTTGTGTATTTTCCCCGAATACATTAAAATGATGGTTGACATATTTCCTATAATTAGTGCCAGTTCTCAGAACAAATAATAAATATTACAAGCCCWAGGAGATTTTTAGGCAAGCTATTTTTTTTCAAATAACCAAATAAATAATTWAAAAAATTACAGTGGAAAAAGATAATTTAGTTAGACACTAACAGTAAACAAAGCTGCTTCAGAGATTTCTGATGTATACGAAGACAAAGTCATCCTTTGTGAAGTAAGTGGACCAAACTCTAATCCTGTGTAATATCTTCATCATTTTTACTTTATGTCCATTCAGAATCCATAATAGCCAGTTTTGTTCAGAGGCAAGTCTTTAAATCTACATAATCAAAGAGGCGCTCTCAGTGCGACCTTCTGCCTCAGGATACAGTTTTCTTAATTTCCTGTTTGAACTGATATATTAACTTCTTTTTTAGTATCTCTATTATCTGTCTGACACTCACCTGACCCCTTCACCTGAAGGAAGGATACTCAGCTTCATTCCTGATTTTCTTCACCTCTGCTGARTCACACTGGATATTCTGTATTTTTTCCACACAAAAACAAATTTGAGAGTAATTTCAGCAGGATTTTTCCAATATGCCTCCAGGGTTTTGTTAACACTCATAAAACGGAACTTCAAACGTCTGTGAATTTTTGGCAGCTTCTGATGGATCTCTTTGTACCCATCGTGCAAACAGAGCAGTTGGTAAAATGGTCTGAACTGCAAGTGTTTTATTTCAGTCACTTCAGGACATTCCTCAAAGGCTTATTGATTGACTCTTTTGTCTGCTGTAGCGTTTGAATCCAAATATTCRCTGACTGATTGCAGACTTTGCACAAGAGAGGAAGGAAGAATACTCAAGATGTGCAGCCAATCATTGTTGGATGAATCCAAAGAGGCGGTTGTTAGACTGTGAGCCCAATCAAAGCTCATTACATGCATCCAGTCAACTTGAAGTGTCCATCAGAAACAGTTCATACAATGGGCAAAAAAATAAAAATATAAAAACTCTTCAAATACCAAACAGTAACCAAAACCATTCTGTGAAACTGTAAAGAAGTCGCAAGAAAAAAGCTGTCAGTATTTCTGAGCGACTGTTCCAGATGCAATCGTTTCAAAATAAGCCACAGCAGCAGTGCGTGTGTTTTAAACTACTGAGTATGATAGTATTAGTTATTACAAAACAAGTGTGCTCTGCTCTGAGAAACACTGTGGCTGACTTTAATAACAGCTTCAAAAGTGGAGACGCTGTTTAAACATGTGCAGTCAAAGACAATGCAGTGGTTTTTAAAACCTTGAAGTCAAAAAATAAATGGTAAATTTGTGGGTTGCACAAAATTTGCCTTATCTGACATTCACAAACTTATTTTGTGTTTGTTCACACTTATTTTGAGCTTATTTTGAACTTATTTGGCGGCACCCCAGGTGCTGCCAATCAGATGATCAGTATGAGATTTATTGCCAAGAAACATTGTTGCAACAAAGAAAAAATTATCAAAACCAAATTTCCTCACTTATTGTGCGTTTATAAAAATTCAGAGAGCGAGAGACGAAGAGAGAGAGAGAGAGAAGTGGGCTCCACTCTTTAAAGTCACTCTTAACCTTCCTGCTGCCCTTGGATCAAAATGAAACATCAGGCTCTTAACTGTCAGATGGAGGGTTAAAGCCATGACCCAAAGTCAATGTGCTTTCTGTATTGTCATTTTTTAAACTGTGCAAGAGGCAGATGAAGTTATTAAGTTTTTATGTTTGTGTCTATACACACCACAATAATAATAAAAGGAGTCTAATTATTATTTTTGAACACTAGAGGGTGCTCCAAGCCAACATTCAAGATCTAGAAAGGGAGCTGGCAGCGCGTTCTCCCAAGGCTGCAGCAATAAATTGCCTAACATAAATTTTCCAAAAGATGGCAATATAGGATTGTCTTCTTACCACCCCCATGCTGGGTAATTAGGCAAAGAGAATGCTTTTAACACATTAAGATCTGGCTTCAAATTAATTAACGAGGCAGGAGCAAAGCACTCAAGTTTGTCTTGCAGTTTGTATATTTATTTTAAAGCAACTTCTTCTGTAAAATATAAATACAAATTATGGGATATTTTAATTACAAAGTTAAAACAAAAAAACAAACTGAGCACACCAAAAATTTACTTTACTGCAGTAGCCTCCCTGTTATGTACAAAGCTCTGTGCCGCAGGGGGAATTATCAACATTGTCTTAAAACTTTACTATACAAAAAAGGTTGCCGTTTTGCTTGTTAAATTACAGCTTAATCAGAAAGCAAAAGGGAAAAAAAATCAACTGAAAATAAAAACATTACAACAAAAAAGCCCCTGAGGCTCAAGCGAGCACTAAAGTTTGAGGAGAGGAGGAAAAAAAGGACATCATGTGCTTCCTATAAACTCAAAAACCAGATTGAACAGCACAGCTTCGGGACTAGTCTGTACATCTAAACACATGCACAAAGTGCTGTGCGCTCACACACAATGGCCGCACTCTGCTGCTATACAAAGTCTTACAGAGGAGTCAAAGCAACATCTAAAAAACAAAACAACTCAATATTATATATACTGTATATATTTATTTATACATATATTAATTTATAAAAATAAGACCATTATGAAGTCTCTTGTGTCACAAACGATTCTTAGTTAATGGAGKGAAATGATTCAACAACCCAGTCAGGCAGTAGGTCAGTTCATCAGTACAGTGGACCGGTGCCGGTCCAGGTCAGGCTAAGGCATATTGTTGTAACCTCTCATTGGTTCTAAAGCAAACTCCATTTGGGAAAAAAAGAACAAGGTCAAAGTTCAGCAGGTCAAAGCGTCAGAAGGAGCCCAACTTGCCGACTGCCTTGATTTTGTCCTTTAGTTTGTCCCCTGGGTGGTCCCAGCGGTCGTCCAGACACTCCAGTGTTGAGCCCAGCAGGGCGGCCAGCTCGGCGCTGTCCTCCACCAGGTCAAGCAGCTCCTTGCTGTCAGGGTGGAAGCCCTCCAACTCCTCCGGACAAGAGAAGAGCTGCGACAGAGACGCTTGGCGGTAGAACTCCGCCTCTGCCACCGTCACCACCTCCATGTGGGGGAAGGTCTGCCGGAAGGCGCGAGCCGACATCCGCAGCCGCCGGAGCACGTCAGACAGCAGTAGCCAGTTTCTTGGTCTAAAAGAGGGAAAATGTTAAAGAAATGATCTCCGGACATAAAAAAAACGCAGAATAAAAAGGGTTAAAAGAGGCGTGTCTGCTTCAGAGATCAAAGCTCACCCCTGGGACAGGGACACCTGGATGTTGTAGCAAGGCAGCAGAGGTCGATCGGAGAACTCGAACTCAAACAACTCCCTTTTATCATCCTCTTCCTCATCATCYGGGCCTGGTGGGTCTGCAAGTACGTCATAAACTCCACCCTCTTCACTAGATTCTGGAAAAGAAAAAAACATCTAAATTATCATAAAGCTGCCTTGACTAAAGGAGGGGACACTGATGACACTTGGAAAAGAAAAAAGAAGYCTCAGTAAGCAGTAAAAGGACACACACGGTGCTGATCGGAACTCACCACACACAACGCTGCCATAGAACTCCCAATAAAGCCCTGGGTCGTCATCTGAGCGGCCCTGAAGGTCAGCGAAATAATCTGCAGAGAGAGGAGAGCAGGCTGTTATTCAASAGACGAGAACAAGGCAAATGCAACTGCMCTCAGAGACTACAGCAGGGGAAAACATGGTGAAACAGAGAGAGACAAACAGAGAAAATGTTTTAAAATGTGGTGGAGGTGTGTGTGTGTGTGTGTGTGTGTGTGTGTGTG
>NW_013952712.1:458278-462905 GCF_001266775.1 Austrofundulus limnaeus | reverse complement strand
CTCCCTCCGCCACCTGTCCCGTTTTCACCCTCATACTCTCACGCAGCGGGTCTTAACCGGTAAGGCAGCTGGCTGCAGAGGAAGTGTGTGACCGAGTGTGCGCTTTCATTTCCCCTCTCCTCCAGCACACAGACTCGTGTTGACTCAACTTAACTACAAACATCCAGACGAACCCTCGCGCGCRCACACACACACACACATACACACACAGTCAGACTCCAGCGAGGCCGCCGTGGAAAACGAAAGGCGCTCGCATACAAAAGCAGAGCCTCTCYAGCCAGAGCGAAGCCCCGTTTCCGCACGTAYGCTGAGCAAACACAGTCGCCGTTGCTTAGTAACCAGATAGAGGAGCTCAGAGGCAGCAGCAGCACCCCGGCAAGCCGAGAATCCCTATCTAACAGGTGGCAGAGGGAGGGAGGAGGGGAGTGTGGGAGGGCGCCGCGGGGGGAGACGAGATGACAGAGACGGACATGTCGAGCCACAGCTCCGAGGTGGAAAATAAGGATTTACAGAGAGGGTTTCCTGCCAAGAGGTGGCATGGAGGTCAGAGCGTTGAGAGCGGAGCAAACAGAACGAGCCGGGGGGGGGCTGATAAACTGATAACCAGTCTTTTAAACAGTTTACCCCCACCCTGACCTTTCAGTGTGCCTGATTGGCTCTTTCCAGCACATGAGGTTTTTGCGTGTCGTGATCTAAAGGCACATCATGGATTTTACATACAAGCCTGGTGGAAGAAATTCACAACTGCTCCTAACGCCAAAAAGACACCTATTGTCTATTGTAGGTGTTAAAAACTCTTTTTAATCAGACGAACAGATTCTCAAATTTCCATTTTATTTTGTCTGGGGATTTTTACTCTTTTACATATTTTACAAAATGAAATTAAATTTGCACTTGTGCACATAGTGTGTAAGTCTCGGCGGGCCTTGTTGTTTATAAGCCATTTTTCAAACTCAACACAATCAGGCCAATTTGTAAAAATCTGCATGGTGTGCAGTCTCCCCCTTTTATGTAGGACATTTTTTTATCCTCATTCATTAATAACTAAAAACTGAAGCCAGTGTTTCCAACCTTGCGATCAAACACAGAATTAAACATCATTCTTGTAGAGTTTATGAATCAAACTCACCGGTGAGGAAGCGCTCCATGCTGTCGCTGTGAGTCATTTTGAGGAGACCCCGGCCAGAGTAGGTGGCCAGGGTGGGGTCGGCTCCATACGACAGCAGGACCCGCACCACATCCAGGTGATCATTCTCCACAGCGTCATGAATCGGTCTAAACACACAGAACAGGAAAAGGTAAATTACTCCGTTAAAGTGTGCTACTTTTAAAAATGATCAGTGTCATAGCTGTTAGGTCTTGAACCTATCAAATACAGAAACAATACCATTGTTGAGCATGGTAGTGGTAACATCATGCTGTGGTACTGATGCATTGCACAGTAAAAAAATAAAATAAAGTGGAGTTCAAACTTCAAAAAAGCTTTAAAAATGTAAAATCTGGTTTCTCTTTGGCTAAAGCAGGCTAACATTGAGGTTCTGGACTGGATTTCCCAAAACCTGGACCTCAACTCGATTGATTGTTTGTGAACTATGCTGGGTCTGTGCCAGAAAACCAACCTGTTTAAAAGAATTCTATCAATTCTGACCAGAAGCTTGTTCATCGCTACAAAAAACATAGTTTTGCTGAAACTTGTTAAAAGGGACTTTGGAACCACTTTTACAATAAGGCTCTCCTTATATATGGCTTACAAATAGTTTATAGATAGGTTATTAATTCATTTTTAAACACTTAATAAATCATTAACAAGTGTTYATTGTGCATTAATTAAGGATGAGAAATAGACAAAACTGTCTGGTTTCTTGTCAAATAGTGATGCAGTAATACAGTACATTATATGTAAAAAGTGTTTCCAAAATTATTATTGTGCTTGCAAGCTAGAAACCTAGTCTGAAATGTTTAATATAGCATTCTTGAATGTAATGTACATGAACAGATTTGACTCATTATTTGGCAAGAAACCAGACAGTTGTCTCTTTCTCATCCCTAACAATGCATAATAAACACTTATTAATGATTTATAAAATGTTTACAGATGTATTAATAACCTATCCATAAACTCTTTATAAGCCTCTTTATAAGGGGAGTCTTACTGTAAAGTGGTACCGGGACATTTACCAAAAATTAKTGAGTATATGTAGATATTTGAGCCTGTATGTACAGTTATGACTAAGTGTGGATAAGAGAAAAAAAAAAACTCCGACTTGTGCACCCAATTCTTGTTTTTAAAAACAAAATCAACGAAGTAATATGTTGTGTATTACTCCACACTGGAAAAATAAGTAATGAATCACTAAATGTGCCAAAGCTTCATCCATAATAAAAGCATGTAAACTCCTGACCACAACTGTATGTTTCCTAAATTAGCATGTGCACCGTGGCTAATATTTAAGCAGAAGTACACAACCATCTACTAATAATACATTCTTAATTTTATAACAGTTTGCTTAAAATGTGTTTTTTATAAGCAGCAGTTTCATTGTAGAGCAATAATACTTCCAATGTTACAAATCGGTTGTTTGAATAAAGCTCAGTGATTTTTAACTCCTCAGGATGCTGTCCTAAAACTGACCCCCCTCCAGCCTTAAATTGAATAAACTTAGCAATGAAAGCACGAGCCATTCCTCTTTAAAGCTGCATTTAATCTGAAAATTGCTGCTCATGTATAATAATACAATAAACACCAGCTTTGAGCAAGCTCTGGGCTCTTTATTTATGACCCTGCTGCGGTTTGCATCATCACAGGTAGAGATCGAGGTTACACTTTATAAAAGGACAGCCTTTGTTCAAGCCTGGGTTTCTGCAACATGCGCGCATGAGGAAGAGGAGTTTGTTTACCTGGTCCCGTCCTGTGCGCTGCAGTTGATGTCGGCCCCATAGTCTAGCAGGTGTTGGACTATAGTGAGCCAGCCGCGGGCGCACGCCTCATGCAGAGCGCAGTAACCTGCGTAGTCTCTGTGATTCACCTCGCAGACTCTGTTCTCCAGACAGTACAGCACCACCTCCTAAAAGAGAGAGAAAAAAAGAAAGAGCCGACACACAGACAGAAAGCTAAGTTTAATATACGAGGTTGTTTTTGGACAAAGAACCAAACACTGGAGTCCGACAGAGCAGACGCACATACAAAACAGTCCTTCCCTTTTACAGTTCCTGTGGGACAGAAATGAGGGAAGGCAGGAACCCAGTGAGTTCCTGTGCTGGACAAACACACACAAATGCTCCATAATCCTGTAGCTGGCGCCAAACACATTGAGGAGACCAAGAGTGACTCAACTGTGCTCTGCCTGCCAGATAGTGTTTGTGCACATACTAGCATGTGTGTGTGTGTGTGTGTGTGTGTGTGTGTGTACCATGACTGGGCCTGGACGCCACTGAGGCAGCCAGTTACAATGGCTGGGCTCTGAACACAGCATAATGGAAACGGAACAAAGAGATTTGATAGAGGCGCTCAAGAGCTTGAAGCGCTTTCTCTGGTCTGAGGCTGTGATAGTTGGGCGTCCAGCTCTAAGTAGTCCGACTGGTTTTTATTGGACTGGAGCAGCGTCTGCTGCTATTAACCAGGAAGGAAACAGACCGACAGAAAGCTGCCAGGCTGGAGCGATCGAGGTCAGACACTGCAGGTTGTTCTAGGTATGGCGCTAACAGTGAGCACACCCTCAACGAAACTGTTTTTTAAAAACATTTTATTATACATTTATATATGTATGTGTATGTGAGACTCGTTTATCTTGGTGCAGTCAAGCTCGGTCCTGCCAGCGGTCCTGTGCTGAGGGGAGCCAAGCTGCTCATCTGAACCTGGGAAATGACTCCAAACTTCCATTTCTATGCTAATTCTGGACCGCCATCTAGTCCAAGTGTTTATCTCACCCGCGCTCCTCCTGTCAGCACAGGGAGGATGGAGGGATGAGAAAACAGAGAGAAAAAAAGAGAGAAAGAGAGAGGAGCAGAGGACGGAGGAACGGGAAAGACGAGCGGCAACACCCCGACAGATGACAGATAAATGAATCTGTGGATGAAATCTGCCGGGCCGTCCTCTGGGCCACAGCTGATAATAAGAAATGAAAGGGTGGGGTGTGTAGGTGGTAGTGTGACACTTCCGGGTGGAAAGTGTGTGTGTGTGTGTGTGTTGGGGGTTGGGGGTGGGGGTAGAGGACTGAGAAGGATGGGAGGAAGGAGCAACAATCAGGGAAGTGAAAATCAGGAGTGAGAGAAAATAGTGAGCAAGTATGAGCGAGTGAAAGCGCGGAAAGAAGAAATGAAATGCGAGGTGTGTGGGGGTGTGTGTGTGTGTGTGTGGGGGGGGGGCTCCCCAACTGGTTTACTCCCACTGCCAACACTCTGTTTGCCTGCTGGTGAGAGATTCAGGAGCGCTGTGCTGAAGCTCCCCTCTGGGGGATTCCACTCACTCTGTGTGTGTGTGTGTGTGTGTGTGTGTGCGTGTGTGTGACTAAGAGCAAGTGCTCGAGAGACTGACGGCCAGGGAGATACGCAGCTTGCCAGAGTGTACTTGTGTGTGTGTACGCGCGCATGTGTGAGTGTGTGTCTGTATGCAGAGATGGATTTTTGC
>NW_013952712.1:455643-458257 GCF_001266775.1 Austrofundulus limnaeus | reverse complement strand
GTGGCTGTGGAGGAGGTGCAGCGCTAAACCTCCAGAGCCGTGTTTAATATCGCTGGGAGAGCGCGAGGAGCTTAGAACTAGAGCTTCGGCTTCCCGCCAAACACACGCAGTCCTAACGCACGCACACACACATACACAAACTCCTCCGCAGTAAAATGAGACAACCCTTCCCCCCTCCTCCTCCTCCTCCTCCTCCTCCCCTTCGCTCCGTCCTCTAATCTCCCTCTCTAGAATGCTTCCCTGCGCTCCCCTGCAATCAATGCATCACTCAGACGTTTAACCCCTTCCAGCGCTGCCTTGCGATTCATCTCTCTCACACACACACACACAGGATGTCTGTTTACGAATGCGTATCACAGCGGATGATGCATGACTGAAGTTCACAGTTGAAAGAAAGTTGATGCGTGCTCTGAAAAGTGAAATGTGTGAATGACTGAGGATATGTCTGCACTCTTAACTGCCTGAGTGCAGACTGAAGCCACTGATGAGTTCTCAGTTAACTGACAGAACGCAGAGGAACTAATATTCTTTAGATTCAATTAACAAAACTAAGACAAAAAGAACAGAGACAAGGGAGAAGTCACCTATTGCTGCTGCTCGGCCACAGCCTTGTGTAGGTCAGTGACTGTTCTGGTTGTAAATTAGAAAACCAAAGGAGTAAAATTACAGGCCTGCTTGCAGTGGCTGAAGGAATGCACGTTGCTCACTAACTTTCATACCAGAGTTACAGATTAAGATCATCTTATGTTGAGAAACATCACATGCAGACAGTGGGTGAACCTTTAAAGGTTATGCACGATTTCATGAAACCTGTCAGGGTCTCAGTTGTGAAGGACGACATTAAATCTGTCAATTTTTATGTAACAATACTGATTACCTGTGGCGGCCATCTCAAAATTTATTTGGTTGCAGTTTCAAGATTATTTTTTAAAGGTTTCATTAAAATCCACCCTGTGGCTTATGAGATGTTTAACTAACAGACAGTGTTGACTTCAAATAGTCTTTGGCTACATTTTAAGCAAAGATCCAAGATCAGTTAGCTTGTAGACACTTTGCTACATTTTCATCTGAATTAGGTCAAGCCTAATTTGACAGATTTAATATTTCTTAAGAGGCTCTTGTGCAACATTAATTTCATCATTTGTACCAGTCAGAGTCAGCTCTATCACTCTTTGGATGACCGAATGTAGCCCTGATTAATGGGACTCAGTGGATCGGTGAGCACGAACAGACAATAAAACCTCCATCCTAAAGGTGGCACCAGACACACACACACACACACACACACACAAACACACAAAAAACCACTAAAAGAGAAAGAGAAACAACACAGATGCTTGTTTTGATTTTGTGAGAACATTTGTTAGTGTACAATATTTAACAATTCCTTACACAGGGACCATGAGGACAAAGTTCTACTTCCTTTAAAATAGGGAGCTGACAAACCAGCTCATTATCACCACCTATCAGGCTGGAGTGTGAAACTACAGACCTGTGTTTGACCGTGATTCAAAAATACATTTTTTTCATTAAGTTTTAATCAGCATTTTATTCATGTGTACATCATTTTTGGCTGAAACATAAGTTTTTAAAACATYTTAATATTTCCTCAAACATACATTTTGGACTGCACGATCATTGGTTTTAATTAAAGATTTTTTTCATCCAGGTATGCCAGATGAAAAGCATAAATTCAATGAAGAAAAAAGCAGATAATTCTCACATTATTGTCCACCAAGTCTAACCAGACCACAGACCAAATGCTCCATCTCCTTTAAAGGACAGATCCTGTAGTTTAAAACCATTTGCCACCCGTTTATCTTTTCAGTCAGTGTGTGTTACGATATTAAACAAATCCCATAATAGTAGCCATTTCCCCTCAGACTTTCACAATCACAGATGCCGATCCAACGAAATACTTCTAATAAAACCTAACTTTTGTTGTTGCTTGGATCTCACATTGATCTAAAGAGGGAGAACTCAGAAGAGAATCACGGAGAGGAGGATAAATGACAGATTGCACCTTTATCTGAGTTTTCGACGGGCAGAGCTGAGGGGCTCCGATCACCGGCACGAGAGGGATGAAGACATCCGCAGAATCTCTCCTCATTACCATTTCAAATGCTCAGCGAGCGAGGCAGACGAGGGAGCGCGGGAGAATAAAAGGGGAGTGAGGGAGGCAGGAAGACGGAGAGAGTGGGCTTTCATGTGCAGAGGCACGGATTGCAAAACTAAATGAACATGAAATATGCACGGTGCCGGCCGGGGCCTCGGGAACGCCACAGAACAGTGTGTGTGCGAGATGATTTTGAGAGTATTGGCTTTTTACACAAAGGGATGCCTGTGCGTGTACAAACAACCAGTGCTTCTCTGCATGTGTGCACGAGGCGATTGTGAGTTTCAGCTCTGTGTGGGTGTGTGACAGCAGCAGCAGCAGCAGCAGCAAGTGTGGAGAGTTGTCTCTCTGTGCAGCATATGGAGACGAACACGTCAGGGATGTCTGTGCATGTGCTTATTGGGTCAGGGAGGGTATTTTTTTCCTCTGCATACTTCCTTGCACACTCATAATCAGAGTGTGTGTGTGTGTGTGTGTGTGTGTGTGTGTGTGTGTGTG
>NW_013952712.1:454253-455606 GCF_001266775.1 Austrofundulus limnaeus | reverse complement strand
TGTGTGTGTGTGTGTGTGTGTGTGTGTGTGTGTGTGTGTGTGTGTGTGTGTGTCTCACAGGCCCTCATATCTCGCTGTCTGTGTGTAAGATAAGCCCAAAGCTGGCGGCGCTGAAACACCAGCATGAGATGAGCTCTCTGTGCAGCTACGGGCTTGTGTGTGTGTGTGTGTGTGTTTGTGCCAGACAGCATGCATAAAGTGGTGCGCGCCTCTGTGCACGTCCTTGTGTGTTGGTGTGTGTGCGCGTGGGAGCCCCAGGGGCCTGCCCCGGGCTTATCACACACAGGCAGTGAGAGACGAGCTTCCTGAGCGAGGGAGAGAAAGAAAGGGTGGGAGGGAAAAAAGGGGGAGGGAGGGGTGGCCGTGTTGTTTGAGCAGCGGTCAGCGCCTTGTTTGTGTAGTCTCAGGTTCCTCCCCCCTCACCACCCCCCTCCCTCTTTTAGCCTCTCCACACGAGGAGCAGGAGGGGGCTGGGGGTGAAAAGAGGGAAGAGGGAAAAAAATGTTCGAGAGAGACGCATAAATCAGAGAGACGAGCCAGCTTCTCTGGAGCACGGCTGACTGAACCCTGCTGCTGCACTGCAACCTGTGTGTGTGTCTGCGTGTGTGTGTGCAAAAGGCAGGGAGAAAAACAGCCGCCGCCGCTGCTAACCACAGTCACCACGGCACATTAGAGGGCCATTAGAACGCGATTATACTCCCAGTGCTTACCTCTCATTCACACTGCTGCTCTCTCCCATTCAGCCTCACKCACATAATCATCGATACACACTCCCCTCATCATCATAAATGTGTCCAACAGACACACACAACTATAAAGCAACTCAGGAGTGTGAGTGCCAACGCGAAGAGTTTTGAACGCACATAAAGTGGACACACAAACTGCAGCTATAAAGTGGCATCGAAAATGCTAAAGATCAATAAATCAATTTGTAAAATCTGTCAACACTGGGTGGGAAACGTTTAGGACATGCAGGAGAACAAGACAGCAGGCCATCCAAGTTTAATTAAAAGCTTCAGCGCGGCGGGAGCTGTGCGTAYGAGCGCACATATTTCTCTTCTTTTTGTTGTTATGTGTGGAGAAGAATCTGGTTTAGGAGCGAATGATCGGCAGCTACACACAACGGCAGAGTGGGGGAAAAAAGGAAAGAAAATCTCCCRATGCTGGCGAGAGGCAGCGAGCATCCGTCTCCATCTAACGATCCCAGCGATCCCTCATGCTGCCTGCGCACGTCCGTGTGCGCCTGCGTGTGTCACACTTCGCCTCACGGAGAATTAATGAGATGTGAGAGCGGTGGGAGGCGGAGGGTTGGGTTGGGTTGGTGTGTGTGTGTGTGTGTGTGTGTGTGTGTGT
>NW_013952712.1:452711-454078 GCF_001266775.1 Austrofundulus limnaeus | reverse complement strand
GAGAGAGAGAGAGAGAGAGAGAGAGAGAGAGAGAGAGAGAGAGACAGAGACAGAGAGAGGAGACGGGTAATAGGATGGAGATGTGAGATAGAGAGAAATGATACAAAAAGGAAGGAGATAGAAAACGAGAGGTGCAAGAGAGAAATTTGAAGAATCCTTAAAAAACAGAGCAGAACAACGTCTGCCAGAGTCGCAGACAGGAACAAAGTGTGGGAAGAAAATGAGCTCAATTTAGAAAAAGAGAGTTAAGATTTGGAGGAGACGAAGTAAAAGAGCATAAAATGTGAAGAGAGGAGATAAGTGGGGTGGGAGGGGTTTGAGTGAAGCCCATTACCTCGTAGCCGAGCCGTGCCGCTCTCTGCAGCAGAGTCTCCCCGGCGTTCTTGTTCACGATCAGCCGCCGAGCCTCTGGTGGGATGGGACGCATGGGTGAGGGGTCTGGTGGAGGGGGGGTCCCGTGCAGTCCCGCTGCCTCCTCCGGTGGCGCTCTGCTGTTCGCCTGGGGCTGCAGGGAGGGCGGACAGAGCGCGGCGGTGGGGGAGCTGGGCTTCAGCGGAGAGCTGGGATAATGATTAGGAGAGGCGTCTCTCTTCCTCGGAGCGCTGCGCTGCTCAGTCGGCTGAGGGGGAGAGTGGGAGAGAAGTGTGAGAGGCGCTGCCACGTAGCAGAAGGGACACAGCAACACTTGAGGCCAAATGGACGACACAGCACAAATCTGCAGCCACGCAAAAAAAAAAAAAAAATCACAAAACTTAAAATAAAATCACATTTTTAATCATTTGATACCTTTCTATCTTCCTGCTCACACACAGAGGGACGCTTTATTTTATCACAAAACAAGCTGATTATGTTTTGCTAACACATTATGCATCAATAAATGAAAGAAAAAAAATCTCAGACAGCTTTCACACCAAGTGTTCACACCCCAAACACTGCAGGCTGTCACGCTGCTTTTCCTTTAATCGCCGAACCAACAGAGCTCTTCAAGAGCAACGCGCCGGAGCAAGAGTCGCCCGTCTGCACTTGTGTGAGAGCGTGCGATCGGTGCGTGTCCTCGCAGTGGAATTCCGTGTCGAAGCAGCTGTCAGGCTGCAGAGGAGGAGCAGGGGACGGAAGAAGCACAGCAGAAAAACACTCTACCCCCCCCTTTGAACTTCACTGTGGCTGCCACATTCCTCCGACTCACCCCGGACTGAGCATGATGTGGAACTGCTCCGGGGTTTCTGCTGTCAGGAATGCTCACCAATGCGCAGACACTCACTCGCACGCAAAACAACACAGATGACACACGCTCTACAATTAAGGCCAGAGACCAAACACGGACAAGAGAGTAGAAGGAAAGGAAGGGGAGTGGGACTGTGGGGGGG
>NW_013952712.1:449350-452596 GCF_001266775.1 Austrofundulus limnaeus | reverse complement strand
CTCCGCAGGGAGTCGCTAAGGGCACGGGGAGGTCAAAGCTCCAGCAGCTCTCTGAACATTGTAAACATACTTCCTTCCTTTGTCCCGCCTTCCCCAGCTGCATAATCAGAGGCGCCGACAGGCTAACAGAAACAGAGCCCCTCTTTCAGYGCTCACCTTGTCTTCCACTGCTCCTAGATCAGCCGCGGAGCGCTGGCCCAGGCTGGCAGGCGCAGCCTCCTTCCTCTTCTCCCTCTCCCTCTGGCTGGTGTGTTTGGTCTTGCACGGCCGCTTGCCCTTGGGTTTGTCAGTGTCACTGTGGCGACGGGGCTTGAGGGGAGGGGTGCCTCCCACGCACAGCTCTGGGACTGGGGATTGGGGGCCCCTCCTGGGCTCCTTGAGGCCACGGTCACCTGAGAAGAGGTTTGGCTGGTGCTCTCTGTCCTTCAGCTGGCCGGGGGGAAGGGCAGCTACTCCTGGAATAAGAGGAAGGGGGGAAAGGGAAACAAGAGAGAGAGAGACGGTAGAGCTCAATGGAAGAGGACTTTACGAAGGCCATCTCTGACACTCTGCTGGTTTTTTAATAAGCTCAGAAGCTGTCTGGGAGCACATGTGCCTGCTTGCACAGGATTTGGAAAAAAAATTCAAATAAGATATAAATCAAATTAGCAAGCTACCCACATAAACCCCTTATATACTGACTTGTATACACAAATTCATTCCAGTTTTATTTTAGAATAAATGTCACTTTTCTTCATATTTGCAAACAAATAATCCTTGAAAGGTTGTTTAATTCATTTATGTCTTAAGATTATTTAAAATTCTTTATACACTTAAATATGTGGTCAAAGATTGAACATGGTGTTAAAAGGTTTTGTAGATAGAAATCAAAATTAAATAAAGAGACCAAAGCCCTGATATACAGTATACACAATGAAACAACCACTCTCACACATGTTGCTACGGGGATGTTATCTGAAAGGTGAAAAAGAAATAAATCAGTAGCTTATCGAGGCCTGTGGTTTCTCTGTTGAATATTAACCCAAAATCTCTCCTCAGTCATTTACTTTCTCCAGCTTTTCTGTTTTCATATCTGTGTTTCGAGCCTCTCGTCTACAATTTCTGAGCACGTRTAGGGGAACCACACACACTCCAACACAGCTTCAATAAATCCCCACTCTCTTCCTCATGACTGGTCTTGAGACTCAGAAAAAAAATCATCATTGATCACACATTAGTCACACTACACCTGCTGGTATGTTTCGCCACTGATCATTTCCTCTTATTTGTCTTTTCATTGTCTTCGCACAGCCTGAAGCAGAGAAGCTGAACTAACAGAACCACAGAAAGAAAAAATGGGGATGGAAGGGGTCGCTGTTTGTGTTTTAGCCTGCGGTCCCTGGGTTCTTTTTCGAACTTTTCATTCTTTCCTCTGGTCAATGGAAGAGTCCCCCTAATTTTTTCTTCTGCCCTCCCGCCCGTTTCCTGACTGCTCTAGGGAAATCCCCTAAAGACTGTCTGCTTAACAAGAAAGTGAAACGTGAGCCAAAGATAGATTTCCGTTACCCTAGTTGAACTCCGAGTTCAAAACCAGCGGTTTGCACGGCTGGTGGTTAACTCTTACCATTAGGTAGCTTCTCGCAGCCCCATTTCCTGTTGATGTCGTGTCTGTGCGCCGCGGCCCTGTCCTCGCCTTCACTCAGTCTCATTTTGCGTTCCCGTTGGTTTAGGGCTGGGTTTGGCAGCCGGGGCTGGGACCAGACCTGCTCCAGTTTGACCTGAGAGCGGTCAGGTGACACAGCAGCACCTGCAGCGGGCTTGCTGAGTCGGAGTCCCTTGAGTTCGATGCAGACCTTGAGTTTCCGCACCTCCTCATCGTCGTCGTCTTCATCTGGGCTGGTCTGCTCGTGCTCATCTGCCAACAACACAAACAGGCTAAAACATTGCAAAGCTTTAAAATCACTTGTGTAAYAATTGTGCAATAATTTAAAAAAACAGTTTTACTGATGCTTTAGACAAAATGACTCGATCAAGGATAACTAGTCTAACAAATTGAGAAGAGATGAACAATAATCATACTTATTAATAGTTTTTGATGCCAATACAAGTATATTAGCATAACATTTGTTTTGTGTTGAAAATGAGAATTTTTACCTTGATTTTTGAGGCCCAACAATAGAGCCAGGAAAATAGTTAAAAAACCTACATTTATATATTTTTATACAATATTTTGAGCAAAAATATAGACTTTATAAGCAACTTGAAACAATAGTCCAGATCTTTGGCAATGGGGTTTTTCTGAAAAGGACTTCTTATATCTGTCTGACCTAAAAGCTAGTCCAAGCTAACAACTAAGAAAAAAAGTAAATTGCTACTATATCATAAATAATTATAAAATATAAAATTAAGAGAATATATTGCAAGACAGACAGAAATGTAAAAGATCATAAAATATCATTCATACAACTGTTATTTTATTATTGGATTAGTTAAGACAATAAAAATTCAAAATTTTCTCTGTTCATATGAGCTGTAACTAGTCAGTCCAGTCAGATGTAAACCAGTGTTTCCCCTAGGAAATTGGTCTTGGGGGGGCTACTTGTTTTATAAAAACAAATTGACGTGACTCACCTGCAATTATGGAAATAAATTTACACATACATGAATATTTAATTGCCCAACTACATCCTAGTTAAGGACTCCTCATGATAATTATCAATAAAATTATTACTGATAATAAGTGATCAGAACTGTGTGCAGCAGATGATCTGAGTCCAGAGTTCTCAGTTTGAAACCTTCTGGAGCTCTTCTGTGTGACTCTAGGTGTGACAGAGTGTGGATGGTTGATTGTCTCTTTGTGTCCCTGATGGAGACTGGAGACCTGTCCAGGTGTCTCTGGTGAACTGGAGACCTGTGCAGGTGTCTCTGGTGAACTGGAGACCTGTGCAGGTGTCTCTGGTGAACTGGAGACCTGTCCAGGTGTCTCTGGTGAACTGGAGACCTGTCCAGGTGTCTCTGGTGAACTGGACACCTGTCCAGGTGTCTCTGGTGAACTGGACACCTGTCCAGGTTAGTCTCTGGTGAACTGGTGAACTGAACATCTGTCCAGGTGTCTCTGGTGAACTGGAGACCTGTCCAGGTGTCTCTGGTGAACTGGAGACCTGTCCAGGTGTCTCTGGTGAACTGGACACCTGTTCAGGTGTCTCTGATGAACTGAACAGGAGACCTGTCCAGGTGTATCTGGTGAACTGGAGACCTGTCCAACTG